>NC_133620.1:129964288-130269200 GCF_048593235.1 Sminthopsis crassicaudata | reverse complement strand
ACAGTATTTGTCATAATAAAGCCCTAGTAAAGATTCACTGAATTAAATTTCCCCTCATTTGTAAACTTTGAACAGTGTACCCTTAAGATTTATAGTTTGGAAATCACCTACTTTGTAAATTCTTCCTGATTTGCTCCTCAGATTCAACTAGAAGATCTTGCAGTTTCCTGAGTTACTGTAAACAAGGTGTGGGATAATGCAATACACAAAGGTGATGGTTCAGCCCATTATACAAAGAGAGCCAAGAATCTATGTTCTACCTTTGTCTGGGTTTTCATTCTCAAACAATATTACCAGTATGGCCCAAAAAGCACAAAGGAGGATTTTCCCCCTATTTCCCTCTGTTCTCCCTATATTCTCACCCCCATGAGGAAAACTATAGAGTACCTTCTTGTGACAGCTTAATTAAACCCACTCATTGACTGAAGGGTTGAAGAATCGGGCTTAAAAACCACATTAAGTTATTTCTGATCATAATAGTTTTTTTTTTTAAATCCAAGTATGCATTTCCTTAAAATGAAAGACCTATTTGATTTAAAAAAAATTCTTTCAAAAAAAAATTCTTTCTTATCTAAGTCCTCCAAACCATGTCTGGCTTGGCTGATAAATCCACAGTGGGCAAAGAGCAGTCTTGCATTCTGACTACGATTGAAAATAAGACAAATTTAGTCTTATGGTGAATTTAGAAAGTTGGACTGTTCAAAAAATGCTGATTTCTGAATTTTCTAAATTTAAGGTATGGGGAAAAGATCCCATATTACCTAGGTTTAAAAGGGGTGGGGTATTAAGAGAGAATTAGTAACAAATTACTAAGGTAATATTCCTAAAATTTTGGCTTTCCTAGGAATGCAGTTTTATTTCCACTGAGAAGAAAGTGCCTTCATTATTGTGAAGTATATTCATGCTGACAGATAGCTGTAATATTGGTCAGAAGAAAGGAAAGAATGTCATATAGACTTTTGGCAATGTTTTAAAGATACTTTCCAAAGACTGAGGATCTCTAGGTGAGCAGGTATTACCTACAAGTTTCTATATGTTTCAACTAAACATATTTATCTATATAAATCTATCTACTCAATTGATATTATAACAGGAAAATATCATTATAGATATTCTTAATGAGCATCCATAAAATATTTTCTTAATTTTCTGTACTTTAATTTCAAAGAATAAATCTTTCCAAATATTTATTTATGTATATTTACTTTCTGGATTTATTATTTCTGGATATTTATTTTCTTTCTAATTTTAGAAAAAGCATATTGAAAGTGTCTCATTTAGTTAATATAATCTCCTTTGGTGCTTCTACATTTCAAAATGTACAATTTCTGAGGTACACAAGAGTCAGCATAGCATAATGATTAAGGCATTGGAATCGGAGTAAGGAAGATTATGGTTCAAATTCTGACTCACATAATTACTGGCTCTGTGACCATGCATTTGTTTACATATGTGTAATATTAGGGCACTGGATTTGTGGACTCAAAGATTTCTTCCAGCACTAAATTTATGACACTCTGATCTTTTGACTAAACACAGTTATGGTAATTTAGAGTACTTATTATAACTGAACCAATTCTTAGTATTTTCCATTAAATAGTCTTGCAAAGTGAAATATGCAATCAATAAGGTCTTTAGGTAGGATAAGGCTTAAGGAACATTCTTATTTAATTAAAGAATAGGGCCAATTCATCATACATTTTTTCTTTTGTTGCCTTATACTCTCTCTTGTTAATAACCTGTTAACAAGCATTTACAGTATAGAGTATAAACAGTCTCCCTAATTATAAATTATAAAACACTCTCCCTAAATAATTCTCTGTTAACATGTATAGAGTGTAAGCAGTTAGGTGGGTAAAGCGCTTGACTTGGAGTTAAAAAGACCAGAATATTCAATTATTATCTCAGATACTTACTATGTATATGACGGAGCAAGTCACTTGACTTTCATCTCTGAATTAGAGAAAATAACAGAAGCTACATCACCAGCACCAAATGGGATAAGATCCATAAAGCACTTTGCAAACCTTTAAATGCTATATAAATGCTATCATCAATATTATTAATAAGTTTAAGTAAAGAGCCATTTTGTCTTTGTATCCTCAGCACCTAAGCATAATACCTACATAGTAGGTAATACATAAATTTGTATTGACCTTAATTGTGTGACAGTGGAACCATCACATTTGGTGATATGACTCGATAACAGTTTTTCCAATGAACTTCATGTGGTGGTAGAATGCTAGTGGCTTTAAATTTATATAATTTTTTAAAACCACATTTCTTTTTCTAATTTAAGATTCATTCTATCTGAGTATACAAGAGAGTCTTGAGTCCAGACTAAACTCACTAAGCGCTGAGGAAGAACATAATGACAGAAAGAAGGTGGGTGGCAGAGTGAGGAAAGAAAGATAAAGGGAAAAAAAAAGTATGAAAGGCTATGAGACCTAAGGTCCTCAAAAATTCATACCTTTCCTAATTGTACTTTTCTCCTCATAGAATTCTCTGCAAAGCCCAGATCTTTATTGTGAAGCTTATTTCAGCTCTGGAATTCACAGCATCCTCTGGGCCTAAAACCTCTCCATCTGATTGGACAGATCCTATCAGGATCTAATTAAGAAGGGTGGTCAGGCAGGCTAATTAAGGAAGTGTCTTATTTCCAGACATCTTCTGCCAAACTCTTTCATTATTAATCTGCAATTGCTAGATATCAGGTCTTAATTTATTGTTTTATTGCTTGTTTATACTTAAAGTGTTAAGAAAAGAGATTGAATTTAAAAGTGCCTCCTGCATACATTCCCCTCCTCCCAAGGCCAATTGTTAAATATTAACCAATCTACTCCTGCTGCAAACTGAACTGCTCCCTTGCTTTTTCTGTTATCTTTATGTGTTGTATTCCCCTCCCCATTTTATATATACTCCTTCAGGACAGGGATTGTTTTTATTCCTACTTCTATTTATATTTCCAGCAATCTGCCTAGTGCCAGGCTCATAGTAAGTGGTTAATAAATACTTGTTGACTGACAAAAAAAAAAAAAAAAAAAGTCAAAAGATGATAAGAAGCTTTAGGACAGAGCAGTGAATTAGTTAGTACCTGGGAGATAGATATTCCTATCCGGGTTCTGTCACTGAGTAGGTGTGTGACATTAGAATATTAACTTTCTGGGCTTCAAGTTTCATACATATAAAAGAAAGATTTGAGCTGCAATAGCTCTAAGGTCTATTTCATTTCAATCCAAGAGTTTCTTGGAAAATAAAAGAAAGACCAAGTCGATACTCATGGGAGATGACATATAAGAAGGCACATGAGTATTCAGCTACAATGGGTTCAACAACAAAAGATCCATCAAGTTCTATCTTTGTCTCAAACCCAAGCACTTCAATAATGGTGCATAATTCCGATGTTTTCCTAGAACAGTTGGGCCATTTCACAGCTCCACCAACAGTGCATCACTTAGTGTCGAGGTTATTACATTCCTTTTGAACAACTAGTACTTATTTGGACAAGAGCCATATTGGAAACAGCAGACAACATTGTGGTTACTGCTTCTCCAAGTGGTATTTTGCCTGACAAAGAGATTACACCTTGGGATTTATGTCAGGTCTTTCCCCCACAAAAAATACATGCATTACTCAGGGTGCTCCTGGGACAAGTCAAAAAAACCATGTTTCATCATGTGGCCTGATTTAATAGGAAGAAGTCTTCTCAAACCTATTACAACCACAGTAATTGTTTAATCACTATTTGTTGACTTTTAATAACATTCTCTCTACTGGAGAGGAATATAGTGAATTTGTTTCACCTCCAGATGCCTTGGTAATAGAATACTTAGAGAGAACACCTGAGCATGTAAAATGTTACCTAGGGTAAAAATAACCTCAAGGTACTACATCTTGACCTATCTTATTATCTATGAGGGTTTTCTAACACTGTAAGCTTGTATTGTCATTATAATACTCATACTGTAAGAACCATATATTCTGTCCTACTTGGCATTATGTTCAATAAATGCTGACTTGCTATATATTTGTCATTTAATTTAATGACCAATCCATGCTTCTTTTCTCTCAATTTGGGCAGGGAGGAGGAGAACATGGATGTAATCAGGGAAATATACAACAACGAGAACCTCTTCAATGAGTCATTTATATCCGTGATTATACCTCTACCTTTAAGTGTGACAAGGTCCTCAAATTATTGAATGTAATTTGGTCTAATCATACTAATAATTCACATTACCACTGCTTACTATGCTTGTAAATGTCTTTGAAAATGAATTCAGGGTAGCCCACATATTTACTTAAGCTGTTTGCTGATGGTGTCATGATGGCAGACTAGTGTAAGATGCTCCACAAAAGCAGAACTAACAATTAAATATTCAAAAACATTCTCTCAGATTTACCTTCAAAACTAATTTACTTATCATACATGTACATGTATACACACTTACATACTTAGTCTTGTTGTTTATGCTCTTACCTCATTTTTATCCAAAAAAAATACAGTGCTGTACAATCCAGCTGGGGACCATATTCAAGGTGACCTTGCCCTAAAAGAGAATTTTGGGGGGGTGTTTTTGGGGGAACAGGCATGGTAAATGTCTTTGGTATTTGAAGGTTATCAGGTGGAAGAGAGATTAGACTCTCTTTGTCTGGCTCTAGTGGATAGAGCTGGGTTCAAAGGGTAGAACTTGAAAGGAAGATTTAGGCCTAAAGTAAGGATAAAAGCTTCCTTTAAAATTAGAGAAATCCTAAAGAGAATTTAGATTACTTGGAAGGTAGTGAGTTCTCTCTCACAAGAAGTCTTAAAGCAAAGTCTGGATTACTACTTGCCAAGGAAGGGAATCTATCCAGGTATGAGTAGGAATACATGGTCTCTGAAGTTCCTTCCAATTCTCAGATTCTGCAATGTGTGAAATGTTTTTAAAAAATCAAATTCACAACTTAAGTAGAGATCTGCCACTACTGGTGATATTCAAAAGCAATGGTAGAACCATTAGAAAAATAATATTAATGTATATGTATGTACAAATAAACATATACACAATCTCTTTATGTATGAACATATGTACACACATACATATGTAATTGTATGTACATACATATATGTGTGTATATACATATGCATGTAACATCAAAGCACTTTTCTTTATAACAACTCTACAAGGTAGGGAGCGGAAGTGTCTATCTCCATTTTATTTATAACTGAAGAAACATTGATTTAAATTCAGAAATGAAAAGGAAGAGAGTGTTATATTAAGTTATCTAAGAGTATTGTACAATCTTGTGCCTACAATAGAGGTTCATCTTTTTTTTTAAACAATGATATTATTCCAAAAATATTATATGACTTTAAGTTATAAGATACTACAATATTTCAAGAATGGAAGTTGCTAATCACCCAAAGGTAAATGGTGAAGGGGCATAGTGGACATGAATAGGTTTAAGAACACAATACAATGCATCATGTTATGATTGTTTAAATATTTCAGCATGCCTGACTATTTGTGATCCGATTGTGGTCCTTTTCAAGAATGAAGAATAGCATATTTCACAGCTAGTTTAATTGAATAGAGATTGGTCATTGTGCTGATGAAAGTTCAGCAAAATAGTATTTCATCACATGTATATACCATAACTTGCTCATCCATTCCCTAATTTGTGGGGACCTCTCTCAGTTTCCTATTCATTGCCATTTCAAAAAGAATTATAACATCAAGTAAAAGACTATTTGAAACAATTAACAACTTCAACAAAGTTATAGGATATCAAATAAACTCACAGAAATCATCAACATTTATTTATGTATATTTTCAACAGAGTCCAACAGGAAGAGATAGAATGAGGAATTCCATTTTAAATAATTACAAGTAATATAAAATACTTGGGACTCCTCCTAAGAAAAACCCAGGAATGACAGGAACATAATTATTAAACAACTTTCAAACAAAGATAGATCTAAACAACTGGAGAAATATTCATTGATCATGATTAGACCATACCAATATATTGAAAATCACAATTCTACCTAAATTATTTAGTGTCATCATAAATCATTGGCAGATTGTACCCTAGTATTACTTTATAAAGCAATATAAATACTTTTAAAAACCCACAAAACTTAAATCAATCTACTTGCAAACAAACTACTTTCCTTAACTCAAAGGAATGTAAGATGTGTAAGTTTGAAGACATCTCCACTTCAGGTGTTTATATGAACTATTTGTTTATATAATGTTCACCCCAACATATTGATGTCATTTTAGCCCTCTTTGAGAACAAAGAACAAGCAACCAAACTATCAAAAACTTTATAGAGCTAGAACAATTAACAAAATCCACCTAGAAGAACAAGCTAAAAATAATCAAGAGAATCAATTTTTTCAAATGTAAAGAAAGGTAACCATACTGTATTATAAAGTAGTAATCATGAAAACAATCTGGGACTGGCTAAGAAATAGAGTTAAATATTAATGGAATAGATTAGGTACACAATAAAAAGTAGTTAATGACTATAGCAATTCAGTGCTTCATAAACTGAGAAGTTTTGGGGACAAAAACTCACTATCACCTGTTGCCAATGTCCAAAGATCTCTGTCTATCTTTGGTGACCTGGGCTGGATATTTTTCTGTGATATTTTTCTGGACATCCCTATCAAGATTGGATCTGGCAAATTTTTTATATATTTGGAGAAGTTTGTGGACAAGAGTTAGACTGTACTGCTTCCTTTCACTCCACCATCTTAAGCTAGCCATCTCCACATACTTCTTTGTGATCTTATTCAATCCCTTGGGGTTTATGCAAATTATACAAATCCAGGTTGAGGACTCTTGCTTTAAGGTGTTTTTGTTTGTTTGTTTGTTTGTTTTTTTAAGTACTTTATATTGCTATGTAAAGTTATCCTTCATTGAGATACAATCTGCCAGTGATTTAAATAAGCACCTCCTAATTTCATTATTACATCATACAAATAACAAAGCACTTGGTAGCTGGGAGAGAGAAAAGGAGGAACCTTAGTCAGTTGAACACATTTCTCAAAGCTGGGCCTGAATGAGTTCAATTAGTTCTTATAAAAAGACTGGCATCTTTCCAAAGATTAAACAATGTAGTTTTTTCTTCTACATTGCAGAACAAGAATATAATTGAAGTACCTTTTTTTTTTTTTTTCCCCCTTTAAAAGAAAACCTGTACATTTTGGCAATCTTCAATTGCTCATGTTCTCAATATCCTCAATAGACTTGGGTGTATTTTTATTGAGAATGGAACATGTTTGAAACTGTGATGACAACTGAGGGACTGTACATACTTTTGAAAACTCTTATCAAAACTGGAAATACATTTAACAATTTTGAAGGAGTTGCCGTTACCTAAATTTTAATTCATTTGAAACTAGTACTAGTAAATTTAGCATGTAAATAAATATCTATATGGAATTTTGCATTATGGTCCTTTATTTTAAAGAGGATAGTACTAATGATGTTCACACCTGCATCTCATATAAATTGATATGAAAAGATAATAACTCTTTATTTTAAAGCTATAGCTATTGTTTTGCCACCTATTTTAGATATGTATCTCACCTCTATTTTGCTCTGGCTACATAAATCCTTTGTTCTTGGATGCTATTTAGCTTACTTGACACACCCTTTTGACATATCTTTCACAAAAAACTTGCATTGCTAGAAGTTCTACTACTATAAAGGGGTATGAGCTAGAGTATGACACTTCCAAGTAGGGCTGGATGAACAAACACATTCAAGAAAATGGATATGATGTTAATGGAAGGTAGAAGATGCTCCATTGTAAGAAATTCAGTCTGGCCCTACAAAATGGGATAGTGTACCTGATTTCTTAAGCTAAGAGGAGACAGATGACATCCTCAGGATCTCTCAAATGTATTCATCAGCCTTACCAAATCAGTCAGCAGTTGTGAACTCAGTTTAAAACATGAAAGAGGAAAGACTACATACTTCCCCAGACAATTGGTAGGTTCATGAGTCAAAGCACTCATGGGTTGTTTGATTCTATTGAGTAGGTTATGTAGTCTGAGAAAATATATTGACCAACTTAATCTAGCACTAAGAAGTAAAATTTAATAAAAAGTAAAAGGACAGTGACCGCTAGTTGACTTGTTGATGATTAATAAATTCATTGAAAATGTAAAAATGGCCAGCCAGGTTTCTTTGATTGATTCAAAGGGATTCATGTTTACTTTTATATACTTAACATCACTTATTCAGGAAAACTTACTTATCCACTACAAATTGCCTGAAGCCATTTCAGTATAATTAAAGACTTTCTAAGACCTAGTATATCTAATCAAGTTTGCCAAGAAAATACAATATGAGATATCATTCAATGGGCACAACATGAAATTGTTCCTTTAAAGACTAAAAGAAGGTTAAAAGATTAAAAGACAAAAAAGAAAAAAAAAAAAAACATTTGGAGATGATTTCCAAGGAGAGGCATTTATTGCAAAAGTAAGGTAATATTGAAAATAAAAATTTGAAACAATGCAGAACTAAGTGACAATTCATTTGAATAAGACTGTTGGACTTGTTGAAAAATTAGAGACTCATAAAATCTTGAACTGAAATTGACTTTGATTGTTGGATATATTAACATGCCTAATAGAATTTCTAAAGAATGGTCCTCTCAATGTATCTGATTAAATATAGTTCATCCAATATAGCAATACTGGATTAGTAGAATTGTTTTCTCCAAATAGAATGCCATTGTCAGAAAATATTTCAAGATAGTATTGATGCTGAACATAAGTAGACTCATTTTTCTTTAGACCTGTATTCCCTGAATATATTACATCTCAGAAAGGTAAGCAAAGACTTATTCACATGATAGAAATGCAAAAAGATGCAACGGAACCTCCAAAATTCAAGCTCAATAAAAAAAAAAATTCCTTTATTTATTTATATGAAATTATTAAGGGTTCTCCATGTTATCTTCTCTAGTTCCTTTAATGTCTATGTTGTTTCTAACATTTGGAAGATATTTGCTATCCTCCTCTGAACTATCTCAAAGTTTCCATACATATATAAATAATATCATTTATGTTGACATTAAAATCAGTTTATTTATAAGAGAATCATAGTGAGAGATGCTGGTTTCCAACTTTGGTGGCTGATTTGTGATTTGGTTGCCGATTGTAGGGATTTCCTACAGTAATACAATTCTTGGAGGAAAAGATAAATGCTGTCAATGAGCCATGCCTTGGATGTCTAAAAGATCTGGACCCTGGGTAGCTATTTGGGCAAACGAGACTGAAATGGAACCAAAGTGTGTTTGATAGTCCCACAAGTCCCCTGGAAGACTTTCTTAGCTCTCAGGAGAATATATTTAAAGTGATGTTATAAGAGATACTTTAAATATTTATTCCTGTGTACTTATGAGTCTTTATTTTAAGCACTTATTTTAATCTGAAGGAAATAAATAGTTGTTTTATATCTATTTACTATGTTGTATACTGAGTAATTTTTCTGGAAGGGATTCTGTTTATTCCTTTTGGGGAGGATATTACCATGAACTTTATCTAAGCTTCCTTTAAAAGATGCTCCCTAGAATTCTGAGGTGAGGGGCAAAATGAACCAGAGGATGGGAAAGTCTGAATCCCTACATTTGATTTCATACTCCCCCCACAACTGAACTTGGTTTAAGCCAATCCAAAACCAGAGCTTTCTAATTAGTAATCCTACCCTTTTTCCCACTCATATACTTCTCAATCCCTCCTGTCCTTTCAGGTCATAGGTATCTCAGGAAAAAAGGGGGCTTTAAGATTTCTAAGGAAGCAGCTATTGGCTCAATGCTCAGAGATCAGAGCCTAGAGTCAAAAAGACCTGAGTTCAAATTCAACCTCATATACTCACTTACCAAGTGAAAAATCTCTTAAACCCTCCTCCCCCCAAAAAAACTCACTTAACCCTTTTTGCCTCATTTTCCCCAATTATAAAGTGAGTTGAAGAAGGAAATGTTAAGCCACTCCAGTATCTGTGCCTGGAAAACTCCAAATGGGGTTATGAAGAATTCAACACAAATGAACAATTACCTCAAATTGCTGAAGAATGAAGTGATGGAATCAATGTCTAAGAAAAATTAGCTTGATCACAGTATGTAGGATAAACTTCATAGAGGACATCTGGAGGAGAAGGGAGAGGGAAGGAGCCAGTAGGGAAAACAGTTAAGAGTCTGCTGTAGCAATCCAGGCAGAAACGAATAGGATTTGAGTAGATGTGGAATGATCCCTTCAGGCAATGAAAGGTTTGTATTTTTGGCTAATTAATGTAATGGGGATTAACTTGGATTATCTGATATTTATTTTTCTAAATATGTGTGCTAGTACAACATGAACCAAGAAGCCTAAGCGAACAGATTGTGTAATATTATAACTTTTTTTTTGAAGTTAGAACAGTAAAGAGGTAATAAATTTGGCCTGATTCTGCTTCCTGAAGAAGGCTGGGCAGGCAGTATATTTCTTTTTCTTTCTTGATTTTTTTTTATTATAGCTTTTTATATACAAAACATATGCATGGGTAATTTTTCAACACTGACCTTTGCAAAAACTTCTGTTTCAACTTTTTCCCTCCTTCCCTCCACCCCCTCTCCTAGATGGCAGGTAGTTCCATAAATGTTAAATATGTTAAAGTATATGTTAAATACAATATATTTATACATATTTATACAATTATCTTGTTGCACAAGAAAGATCGGATTTAGAAAGAAGATAAAAATAACCTGAGAAGAGAAAACAAAAATGCAAGCAAACAGTAACAGAAAGAGTGGAAATGCTATGTTGTGGCCCATACTCATTTCCCAGTGTTCTTTCTCTCAGTGTAGCTGGTTCTGTTCATTACAAATCAATTGGAACTGATTTGGGTCCTCTCTCGTTGAAGAAAGCCACTTCCATCAGAACTGATCCTCATATAATATTGTTGTTGAAGTATATAATGATCTCCTGGTTCTGCTCATTTCACTTAGCATCATTTCATGTATGTCTCTCCAAACCTCTCTGTATTCATCCTGCTTTTCATTTCTTATAGAACAATAATATTCCATAATCTTAATATTCCACAATTTATTCAGTCATTCTCCAATTGATGGGCATCCACTCTATTTCCATTTTCTAGCTCCTACAAAAAAGAGGTGCCACAAACATTTTTTTGCATACATGGGTCCCTTTTCCTTCTTTAATATTTCTTTGGGATATATGCCCAGTAGTGACACTGCTGGATCAAAGAGTAGGAAGTATCTTTCTTAAGATAATAAAGAGTGCCCCCCAAGATGGAAATGATACAATATTCATTTAAATTTTGCATTTTTAAAAATTTTAAAGAAAAGATGAGATAGAAGCTGCATAAGACCAACTGGGGATGTTCAATTCATTTAATATTATACCTGAGACTTTCTGAAACTATCTGACTGTTCTTTAAGGTGAATTTAAATAACTGTTTAGGATAGTTTGCTATTCATTGATATAAGTAAATATTGAAAATGCTACAACAACCAACTATATAAAATTAGATTTGTGACTTAATTTTTAAAAATTCTTAACATTCTATTATGGAATAGTTTATTTTTGAAAGGAAGATGATAGTAGAAATTACACTTATTCTGGGAAATTGTTCTAAATAGCATGCAAATTAGGTCAAATGTTTTGAGGGAAAATGTGGCAAGTAATAGTATTTGAGCAGTATTCAGGAAAAATATACATTGAAGACAATTTCAATATAAAAAAAACAACCCTAAACCCGTCAACTTTTCTACATTGACAAATCAGTGAGTCCCCAATTATTTTCTTAATAAGCAACAGACTGAAAAGAATAAGTATGATGTCAAAATTCTTCATTTTAGTGATCGTCTGTTGCAAAAAGAGGTTCGTTTTGAAGATCACAAAAATGATTTAATTAAAAGTCTGAGGCCAGATTTGAACTCATAAAGAAATTTTCCTGACTTCACTATTGGCATTCTATCAATTGCAACACTTTGCTGCCCCAATTATTTTTTCTACCACATTATACAAAACAACTATTTGAAGAGACCATAGTTGCCTAAAAGATCTTTTAAGGAAAAGATAAAAATGACACCTGGAATATGTAAAAAATTAGAACTCAAACTAAATACTATTCCTTTTTTTTTCTCCCTTAGAGGGTATTGATTAATGAAAAGATTAGCATTTTTTTAAAATGACCATCTTTGAGTTTCTCTGTGAATTGTCTCAATTTATGAATCTTCATGAAATTCTTTAGTGCTGTCAAATATTAATTGAAACAATTAACTGTAAAGGACACGTGAGCACAAAAAATATTAGTACCACATAATCTTTTCTATTTAAGAGGTCCTTACTGGATTATTGTGGAAAAGCTCTGGAGTTCTAATTACCTATGGAAGTCCCACAAGGTTATTGCAGAACACGGTAATTAGAAGGTTGTAATATAAGGTGTTAGCAGGGGATGGAGGATTTGCTCTAAGTACCATAGTGTTTTCATGGCTATTTACTGTACAGAGTATCAGAATTTAATGGAATTTGGTAGAAATCTCTAATGACTCTTGTGAGCATATAGTTAACAAAAATGTATATTAATGTGCTTTCTGTGATTTGTGTGGAAATGCAGTACACATGTGATCCTTAACTAAATATGAAGAAAGAAAATTCCCTGAATATGGTGGAGAATGTTGGTTTATTTTCAGGATTTATTGCTCTTGTTGTCATTAGGCATTCTATCCAGGAGCATTACACAGCTTTGAGAACATGTTTTCAATAGAAACAATCCGAGGCTATCAAGGCAAAGTTACTGAGCTTCATTCCAAACCCCAGCTAATATTTACATAGATCCAGTCTTTTACAGTAGAATTGGGACATCATAAAATAGGAGTTTCTGAGCTACAAGTATCACATGGTATGCATAGTAAATGGGGGAGGGAACTTTTTAGGTTTTATAGGTGACTAGTAATTTGATCTAAGCCTCTGGGAGATGTTTTATAAAAATCCATCTTGGTCAAGTAGGAAAATTAGTTAATGGTTTCTTGCAATTCAGAATTTGCACTCTCTGTTCTGTTTTCTAGCTAAATAATCTACATTCTATCTAATTCTATTTTTATCTAATCTATTTTAATCTAAATAAATAATAGCATCCATAGCAATGAAATTTAGGCAATAAAACTTTTGTTTCCAGAGCACAGAATACCAATTTGATATTCTAAAGAAAATGTTTTCACAGGGTTTAACTATTTCATTGCTTTTCATACTTTCATTTCCCCCAGCCCCATATGACATCCTTGTATTGAGTTTAGTTTGTTGTATATCATTAATCAGTTTGATTATGCCATTCCATGGAAATAATTTCTTCTGTTGGGGACATCACATTCTGGCTTGCTGTATTCATCTAATCATGAAAGGCTTGTTGAGTCATTTTAGTGTGGCATTAATTAAGAGCCAGTTATCTTCTGAAGGTTCTTTTAATGAAGCAAAGTTGTTGCTGAAAAGAAAGTGCTGCCAAATGTTTGGAAAGCCATATGCCTCAGGTTTTTTGTCTCCAAAGTTAGGAAGTCATTCCCCGTCTGCTTTATTCTAAGAAACAAACTTCCCAAACATTTTAATATGGAATTCTCCTTTGAGAGGGAAGAGTTGTTTTATCAAAGCTTCTTTGTGTCAAAATCTAAAGATTCAAAAAATTTTTGGAGCTAAATCTACATTACACAGCAATGTACACAGAAAGAGAACAAATCTGGCCCCAAGAAAATGTGAAAGAACAGGAGGCAGGTAAAAAACATTTGCTTTTCCAGTAAGTGGTACAATATTTGGCAGAAGCAATGATGGAATCCTTATATTACTAACTGCTTCACTGGGATGTTATGAATAAAATATGTTGGAAAGTGATTTATATATTAACAAGTTAATTCATAAATTAATCAGTCAATAAGCATTTAAGAACCTACCATGAACCAGACACTGCAATAAATAATGATATAAGTGTATATCTTTGTATATGTATGGGTAGAGGAACATATATGCTACAAATAAGACATACATCTCTCTCTATATGTGTGATATGATATTCATAAGTTAATCAGTCAATAAGCATTTAAGAACTTAGCATGAGCTAGACACTAATAATGATATAAGTTTATATCTTTGTATATGCATGGATAGAAGAACATATGTGCTACAAATAAGATATATATCTATATATATGTGTGTATATGTATATTTATAAATTAACCATTCAATCAGCATTTAAGAACCTGCTATGAGCCATAAGTGTGTATATTTATATATGCATAGACAACAGAACATATATGCTACAAGCAAGAAGTATACCTGCTTACATATGTGATGTGTTCCTGCTTACAAAGTATGTATGCAGGCATATGTGTATGTGTAGATATATGTATAGGTTTCTATATGTATACATACAAACATACTTAACATGTACACATACAAATACTCCTTATTTGTATATCTATAAAGGGGTTGGGCAGTTAGGTTGTGCAATGGATATAGTGCTGGGTCTAAAGACCTAACTTCATGAATTCAAATCCAGTCTCAAACATCTATAGCTGTGTGACCCTGGGCAAGTTGTTTAATCCCTGTTTACCTCCATTTCTTCATCTGTAAAATGAGTTGGAGAAGAAAATAGCAAACCACTCCAATGCCTTTGCCAAGAAAACCCCGAAAGGAGTAACAAAGAGAGGAACATGATTGAAAAACTAAACAACATATGAAGGGAGTGGGTGGGAATTATAGGCCAATATATTATCAGAAATCAGAACAGATAATGAGGTTTAAAACTAAGTGTAAAGACAGGTATATACCTTTCATCTCTTTATGAAATGTGAAAAACTTATTGAATGACCGGAAAAGGATAAGCACCATTGACTAGTGAAAGGTTGGTCACAACTCACTCTTCAAAAGTTTGCTTACAAATAGGCAAGTTAAGTGCAGGAGACGTAGCATTGGGTTGAGTCAGGAAAACCAGTCATTTAACTTCTGCATGCCTCAGTTTCATCAATTATAAAATGGACATAACAGCATCTACCATGCAGGGTTGTGGGAAGGATCAAATGAGATAATATTTGTAAAGCACTTGGTACAAGGTTTGGCACGAAGAAGGTAGTAGCATACTTCCCTTCCCTTCTCCTGCGCTTGGTCCAAGTAAGAGCAAACAGTTGAGAAATAATTTATTCTCAGACATGGAAGTGCTCTTCACCTTTCAGAGGGAATAGGGATGATGTTTTGTATAGCTGCTTCTCACTCACCAGAATATGTAACGCTCAAAAATGTCATAAAATTTAAGGCAAGATACATAATTTCTGGATAAAGAAGGTATAGAAAGGCGACATTAAAGATATGAAGGAGTTTCGAGGAATGAGAAGTCTGGTAGTAAGGGAAGAGAGCTGACTATGGATTTAAAAGAAAATTTTAAAAAAATTAACAACTTTGAGGTACCCCCTCACACCTCTCAGTTTGGCTAGCATAACAGAAAAAGATAATGATAAATGTTGGGGAGGATGTGGGAAAACTGAGATACCAATACATTGTTGGTGGAATTATGAATGGATCCAACCATTCTGGAGATCAATTTGGAACTATGTCCAAAGTACATACCATTTAACCCAGCAGTGCTATAACTGGGTCTGTATGCCAAGGAAATCCTGAAGGAGGGAAAAGGACCCACATGTGCAAAAATGTTTGTAGCAGCTCTTTTTGTGGTAGCAAAGAATTGGAAGAAGAGTGGATGCCCATCAATTGGGGAAAAGTTTCACAAGTTGTAGTGTATGAAGATAATAGAATATTACTGTTCTATAAAAATGATACAAGCTGATTTTAGAAGGCCTGGAAAGATTTACATGAACCGATGCTGAGCAAAACAAGCAGAAGCAGGAATACATTGTACACAAAAACAGCAAGAATGCGTGAGGACCATCTATGAAATACTTGGTTCTTCTCAGTGGTTCAGTGATCTAAAGTAATTCCAATAGATTTTGGACAGAAAATGCCATCTGCATCCAGACAAAGAACTAAGGAGATTGAATATAAATCAACACATGCTATGTTCACTTCTTTTTTCTGGTTTGGTTTTGTTTTTTAATCTTTCCCGTGGTTTTTCCCTTTAACTCTGAGTTTTCCCTCCCAACATGATTCATATGTGTATTAAATGATTCAATCTGTATTAAAAATAAATTTACAAAAAATTAATAAAAGTGGAAATAATATGAAAAAAAAAAAAACAACCCAACAACAACTAGTATAGAGCTGGTTGAGAATTATGCTGGGAAAAAGAATAGATTCAGTGAGCCCCATGTTGATGCTGCACTTTATGGGGAGTGGAGCAGGAACCCTCCAGGAAGATAAAAGATATCAGAGCCCTGAACTAAAGGAGAAGTGAGTTGTCTTATCCAAATGTGTTTCCTACATGTGAACTTTAGGTGTGATCACTGGGTTTATGAATCTGTGAAAGAGGGTGTCTCAGTTAGGTGGGAACAACATGTTATTATTCCTATTATTTTGCCATCTTAAGGTAGCTTGGTGGTTCAGTGAATACAATGCTGAGCCCGGGAGAAGGAAATGGCAACCCACTCTAGTATCTTTGCTAAGAAAATTCCATATGGCATCATGAAGGGTCAAATAGGATTGAACAATTTAGCAACAAAATTATACCATCTTAGTGAATGTCATTGCTTCAAGCTAATTTTTAACTCTCCAGCTTATTGTAGTAGTGAATACTACTGATGGGGATTGAGCTGTAATTTTATGGATATAGATGTACTTGATCCTCTAAAATCTAAAATTAGAAGCTGCCTTATGGGGATCTAACCTATGAGGGTGAGGGTGAGATAGATGGAGAAGGAAATCAGAAGGGATGCTACATGGACAATTGAACTATTATTTTTATTTATAAAATTACTAACACTTGGCAATACCCTGATAGGTTACAAGATTGAGAAGTTAGTTTAATTATGTAGTACTCATTACATTCTTAAATAAAAGCTACTGAAGATACAGAACATAACATTAGCACGGGAAATTGATTTGAGTTTTATTATTCTGATAAAAGGAGCTATTTCATTTTTGTATTTGAATCACCAGGAACTATCATAGAGTAGATGAATAATAAATTCTTGCTGATTAATTCTTCATCCTTTATAGAACTTACCCTAAAACACTGCACTTAATTGTGTATGGAATAGAAGCCTAGATCTAGAACCAAACCAGATTTGACTCTTGATTTTATACTTACTACCTGTATGACCCTGGAAAATGCATTTGGAGTTAGTTTCCACAGCTGTGGAAATGGGCCATAATATCATGTGTACTATCTACATAACAGGGTGGTTGTGAGAAAAGTGTTGTGAAAAACTTTTTAAAAGATGTTCTATCAAAATGAGTTAGACAAAATGTTATCTAAGGTTTCTTACAGTTATAAACTCTAGCAACTGTATGAATACCACTTAGGGTTTTAATCATTAATATTTTTGTAAGGGATTTTTAAAATCTCCTATAGTAAAGATAACTTACACTATATTTTTAAATGAGTTTTATGAAGTCTTAATAACACATTATTAAATTGTTTCATTTCATAAAACAAGCTTTATCAAAAATAACAGTAACATGAGACAGGAGAAACAAAATGCCATGTGTTTTATTAGCTTGCCTTCATCAGAAGCTAATCTTTTCATCTCAAGAGAAACATGAAGAAAACAAAAGAAAAGAGAAAGACTTTTCTGCAACTGTTTGTATATTTGAGAAACCCATGAGAAAAAGTTGAACTAGATTTAGAAGAAATGACAGGAGTGAGATGGGAGAAAGACTAGTGAACCATACGTCTGGCTGATAGAATTTGTAGAGAGTAATTAATTCTCTGATGAGCCCGCTTGCCTTGAACAATTTTAGTTGGACCTGTAAACCCTCATTTGAGAGTTTTCCACTCATGTCTCCTTCCTTTCCATCTATCTCTGGAGTCAAAACTAACCACCCAAGAGAACTGAACACAAAACAAAAGCACGCTCAATCTTCAGCTTCAAAAATGCTTCTAGCTTCCTTAATGATTTGATAAAATGCTATTATTTATTCATATCTATGTCTCTATGCCTTTATCATATTGTTCCTCTATTCTTTTTCCCTTACTTCCTTTCTTTCCCTCCTCCTTTCCCCATTCCCATACAGAGAAAGGAAAATTAAAGAAATATGATTTGGCTAGCAATGTTTTAAATCAATAGACTATTAACAGAAGAGAGCAAGAGCAAAATATGTCATTTTTTTCAAGTGAGTACAAAATTGTTTTGTCTAATGACATGCTGCTAGTATGTAAACTGATTTTTTTTCTTATTACTTAGACATGTTGAGAGTTTTTACATCCTGGCAAAATATAGGATTTAATTTAATTGACTTAGTAACACTACCGACTAACCCATTTATTCCCCAGGGAAATTTCTTTTCCATGGTTTCCACTGGAACTTCTAATTGACTTCTATTTCTGAATAATTGTTGAAACTAATAAGTTTGGAAGGGCTGGTGATTTTTAATAGCTATAAAGGAGTCACTGAGACATTTTTCTGCCTGCCAGAGCCATAATCGAGCTAATATCTTAAAATCAATATTGAAATTTCTGTTCTTTGGAATGAATTAGTGAATGAATCAATAAGTCAATCATGACAATCTTAATGCAAGGTGTAAAGAATCTAATCAAATGATATAAGCAATTACTGCTACAGTATTTTTTTTTTAAAGAAATGCAATTGCCTTCTACACAATCAGGAAAATAATAATGTGGACAGAAATGAGATACAGTTGAAAAATTTAGAACAAGATTTTATGTGCCTCTGTGGTTAGGCACATTTAGTTTAACATCAAATGTAATGGGTTTCCCTGGGGACAATGTTCTGAATCTTTATCAATGGTTAAAGGACTATAACTGATCCAAAATAATGGTAGAAAATACATAGAGAAACCCTCAGAAGACATTTGCAAACATGTTTTAAAATATAGAAATACATTCACAGCATTGGTTTTAGGTATCTAATACTTTGTTAGAAATTTATAAATTGTACTAATCTTGTTCAATCTAGGCCAGAGGCAGGATGTTGGGATAAATCTCTCCTGAGCCAAAACCTTTTCCTATGTTCATTTTCTCTCAAAGGGAAGGACAGGTATGATACTGCTTCATTCTCAGCATCAATCACAATCCTATTAACCAGCTGAGTAACTCAGTACACCCAGTGCCTATCAAATATTAAAGCACTCACAATTTTGAAATTCAAATTACTTCTTGGTTTGTTATCTAGTGCTAAATCTGTATGACATTGTAAATTTGTGCTTATCTGGAAACTAGTATGTGCATTTTGGTTTTAAAATGTATCTGATTCCTTAAAAGTATGTGGCAACATCTTCAAATTATAATATCATACCTCCCCAAAGAATTCATGCTTCTATAATATTTGCTTAAAATGTAGGAAAAATTAATTCCATTATTCCAATAAGGCCTATTATCCTTTTCAGGAAAACAAAACAAAACAAAAACAAAAAACAATTAATTTAGGCTAATGGACTTCACAAAATTATATATTTTATATAGCAAGATAGCACTGCTAACAAAAATACTGTTTACTGTGCTGGTAATGATGACTGATAATGATGCCTGACTTGAACAACTAACATTTTCTGAGCTAGCTCAATAAATGCTCATTGGTGGGAAAATCAAATTATTAAACTTAAAATTTGTTACAATGCATTATTCTCAATAATAGTTCTGTTAAGCCAAAGATATATTTCATAAAACAAAAGCAAAGAATTTATTATGTTGAACCTCTATGTTTTCATTTAGGTAGAGCAGTAGATGGATTACTGAGGATGGAGTAAGGAAGACAGTTCAAATGCAGTCTCAGAAACATTATTATTAGCTATGTGACTATGGATAAGTCACTTAACCCTGTTTGCCCCAATTTCCTTATCTATCAATTGAGCTAGAGAAAGAAATGGCAAAGCCCTCTAGTATCTTTGCAAGGAAACCCCCAATGGAGTCCTCAAAAGTGAGACAAAAAATTGAAACAACTGGACAGCACCTACCCTGAACTTTCCATTCAATCAAGGTTTTATCACAATTTATAAGCAGTCACATTAAACTGTATTGGACTCAAAATTCCTTTGTTTTGCATAGTATGCATAGTATTTACCATCCTTTTCAAGGGTATGATAATTTTAATCAGGATTGGAGTGGGAGAGCCAAACAGCAGCTAAAATTACTTAATGGTTGGAAAGTAAGGAATGGAAAAAGTAAGAATGGAAAAAGTAACATTATAGTTGTTGTTTTTGTTTGTTTGTTTGTTTTTACCACAATATAAGTGAATTAACAAAAATAAAAGGGGGAACTTCTATACTTAGAGACAAATATGATCCAAAAATATGCAAATATTTCCCTAATCTCTTATTTTCATTTTTAGTTCACAATTTCTCTACTTAGAAATTCTTCAGGTAAGAACAACAAAAACTAACCCTAAAGAAGTGCATTTCTTTTATCTGCTTCTAGGAACGGTTTCTTTTTGGATTTTACAAACTCTCTATCAAGTACAGGATGCAGCACATATAAGTAGATTCTCCCCCCCCCTTTTTTTTTTTGCAACAAATGTATTTATTTTTAATACACATTGCTGTATGAATCATGTTGGAAAGAAAAATCAGAACAAAAGGGGAAAATCATGCGAGAGAAAAAAAAGAAATTTTTTCATATGACTATAGATGGTTTTAATTTTGTGAATTGAAAATTGTTCATGTCCTCTGACCATTTATCAATCGGGGAATGACTTGTATTCTTATAAATTTAACAGAATTTTTAATGTATTTTAGAAATGACACCTTTATCAGAAACACTGATTGTAAAGGTTTTCCCCAGTTTTGTACTTCCCTTTAAATCTTGTTTCTGTTGGTTTTGTTTGTGCAAAACCTTTTTTAATTTAATGTAATAAATTTTTTGCCCTTTATTATGTTCTCTAGTCTTTCTTTGGTCATAAATTCCTCCCTTCTCCAAAGATCTTATAGGTCTTCCTTTATGCCCCAAATCATATACCTATTTTCACCTTATTTTGGTATAGGGTGTGAAAAGTAGGTCTATGCTTATTTTCTGACATACTATTTTCTAGTTTTTCCAGCAATTTTTGCCAAATAGTGAGTTCTTATTCCAGAAGCTGAAATTTGGGGATTTATCAAATAATAGATTACTAAAGGTCTTGTGTTATAAGCAAGTAATCTATTCCACTGGTTCACCACTCTATTTCTTAGCCAGTACCAAATGGTTTTGATGACTGCTGCTGTATAATATTGTTTAGGATGGTAGGTTCTTAATGATATTTGCTGAATGAGTCAAATAATTATAGATTTTGTGTCAAAGTACATTGTTTTGGAATTTTTCATTTCACATGCTTCCCATTCTTTTTAAAAACTGAAAAAAAATTGTGAATACAAAGCTTTCTAAGGCAAGCTTTTACAGCTCCAAGCTTTGCACTATTCTTTCTTTACAACGAAGAAAATCCTGGTGGCTTGTGGATACACTTCTTATATAACATACTGTAGGGTATTTTTCTTTGGCAAATGTGTAATAACTATATCGATACTTTGATGAATGCTACAAGAAGCACTAAAAGGCATTAGACATTGGAAACTGATGGAACTATGTCCCATTTCAGTTCTAATAACCTGATTCTTTATGTCCCTCAGCGCTTTCCAAGTTGATAACCTTGCCAATAAAGCTTAATAGTATTATAGATTTCCACCAGCTACCAGAGTTAGGTAGCAGACAAATATCCAACTACTTTTTATCTTATTTACTCCAGATATGTTCTGCTTTAGTAATATACATTATATTACAATTACCATTTTCTCTCTCCTGTTTCACTTCTACTTTACTTACTTCATTCTTACTTGCTGTATATTCACTATTAGGCTTAATTTGCACATATTTCATTCACTATGGGAAAAGTCAAATGTTCAGTGCTAACCTGGCTAAAAGGTGGATGTTTGTGGGGGTGGGAGGAAGACAGTGGTAGAATTTTGTATTCATTATGAGGTCTATCTTGGGCCACTTTAATGTAGTTAATTCAGTAGAATAACATGATTTCTTTTTAGGAGAGATCACAATGAAATAGCACAAAGTAAATACGTAATAAACTTTTGTGGAATGAATGAATTGGTATGTTTGTTGGATAACAAAATTTCTAACGTTAACATTTTTGCGTTCATTTATATTTTCAATAGCATAAAGTTATGGTAAAATAACTTTGTTTTATCTCTCCCAGCAGATAGTATTTTATTTTTTCCCAATTACATGAATGACAATTTTTAACAATCATTTAACATTTATTCAATATTCAGTTTGAGGTCCAAATCTTCTCTCTTCCCCTTTCTTTTCTTTTCCCTCTTCTGAAGAAAGTAAGGAATTTGATATAGGTCATATATGTGCATGTAAAACATATTTCAATTTTAGTCATACTAAAACAGCAATTTTAAAATAGAAGTTGTTCATATATTCCACCCACAATGTAATACACTACACCTTGTGCATTCTTCAATGTACTGATTAATTTGGCTGATTTAAAAAATTATTCTTTTTTCTTTTTATATCTTTAAAAGGCATTCTTCATTATATGGGATGACTCTCTTGGAGGAATAAGGGGAAAATATGGTGATGTAAAAAAAGACGAAGAAACTTATCTTGAAAAATAAAGAAAATTGTGATTTTTTTGGGGGAAAAGGAAGGTGCTATATATTCTTTTAATGAGATAGTATGAAAATGTGACTCATACAAATTTAATCTTAGGTCATGTTTGTCCAATGGAAAATTTCTTTTTCCTGTACTAAATTATGTATTTTCTGGAAGATTAATTTTTCCTTGAAAAAAAAAATTTGGTCAGGGTATCCATTGCTGATTTTAATTTTTGCTAACATCATATATTTATGGTAACACTTTTGTTCTGTTTAATTAGTGTCTCTATTCTTTAAAGTTAAGCTGGTTTCTCAAGTGATATAATTCCATACCAATTCTCTGCAATCTTAGAACTAGGGCACCTCTTCTAGAGCACATTAAGTAACACAACTTCAAGTTTACTAGTTGTTGAAATTTTGTCCCTCCCCTAAACTTCTATTCAGATATTTATAAAGGTATGAAATAATAAGATGTTAAAATAATACATCAATACCTTCAAGATTAGCAATCTCATAGTACAAACATTACCTCTAAGGTTTTTTTTCAGTTGATTAAATAAACATTTAAAGCAATAGAATATTGACAAATAATAATACTCTTTCAGAGCAAATCATTTAATATTATCTATAGTTCTTTAAATTTAGGAATTTTGCACTTCTGAGAGTAAGTAGCAAAGTTAGTGTACTGGTTATAACAAACAAAAAATTTTAATAATAATATAATAGTCAATATTCATATAGCAGTTTAAAGAGTAGTTTCATTTTATCCTCCCAAGGCTGCAATGTAGATGTTATTATCATACCCACTTTATAGATGAGAATTATTATCTCCATTTATAGATGAATCTGGTACTGAGAATTTGAATGCCTTTCTTGAGGTCATATAGCTAATAAGTGTGAGAAAAATTTAAACTTTTATGGTTTCTCAAGGTCTATCCCAGGTCTATCTCTCTATCTAGTCATTTTTGAGAACCTGACTTTCTCACATTTGAAAGATAGTTCAATGGCCATCTTATCTTGCACCTGAAAAAAATAATGTGTAAAATGCTGTCATTGAGTATTCTTTAGTTAAAAGCTATTAAATATGTTTTCTGTCATATTTTTCACATTAACTTACAATTCTGGTACTTAAAAAAAATTCTCTCAAGAGGCCAAAGCTCCAAGAAATTTTACTAGATGAAATTAAGGTCTAAAGACTCATTGCTAATTGACAACCCATTTACAGTTCCTTCTCTCCCTCCTCTGAGCTCCTATTGTGGTTTTTACATTTCTTATTTACATCTTTCTTTTACATTTCCTGATTCTGTCTTGTATAATAGTTATTAGTATATTACTTTTATGCTCCTTGTATGCTCTATGAAGATAGAGACCATATCTTATTTGCTTTGTATGTTCCACAATGTTTACCACAGTGCTCTGCATGCAGAGAATTAATAATAATGATAATAATAATATGTAGTATTTATATAGTCCTTTAAAATTATACAAAGCACTTTATAGACATTATTTTATTTAACTTTCATAATAACTCTGGGAGGTAGGCCCTACTGTGATGTCCCATTTTGCAGAAGAGCGAACTGAAGCAGATAGAGAAGATGAAATGATTTGGCCAAAATCTCAAAGCTCTCAGTTGTCTGGGGCTGGATTTGAACTTGAGTATTCTTGACTCCAGGTTCAGTGTTCTATCTACAGTCCTGTCCAGTTATCAATAATAATTATAATTTATATTTATGTAGCACTATGCTTTGGAAGGTGAACTTATCTCCCACAAAAATGTATTCTTTATAAAGTTGTTAGTTAAATGTTATTATTCTCATTTTGCAGTAAGAATTTTGTTTGTTTTTTTAAATGTCAGTATGAGTAGAGAGAGAAGATGGGTGAGAAAGAAAATAGTTTATTGTTAAAGAAAAGAAATGTACTTTTAGAAATTACTTCCAGAGATATATTTTTGTAATGAAAGCTCTGGGTTTACACAGGTCCATTTTAATCTTGAGAGCTTCTCCATAACACATCTTATTTTTCTCCACTGAATTTTTTTCTTTAGCAGTGTCAGAATTTGGCTTGGTTTCCCTATATCTAGCATTTCCCCTGGGAAAATCAGAACTTGCCTGATGTGCAGGCCTCGAAAACAAAACAAAACAAAAAGCAAACGATGGGGGTAGAGAGGGAAGGACCTTAGGTCTCAACAAAGGATTCAAGGTAACAAACTATCAAATATAGGACAGACATTTAACCTTCCAGAAGAATGTAAAAAATTTACATGTGAGGAAAAAGGCCCAGGAGAGGTAAGGGACGTATTCAAGGTCAAATGAGAATCAGACAAATATTGAATCCAGATCCTACACAAAGCCAATATACTCTTTCCAATTTCCCTATTATAATCGTCTTCTCTTTCACCCACAAAAGTCTTATTCTTATTCCTCGTCATGATGTACAGATGGCTTTGATGACTAAAATGCACCTAAGATCTGGAAGACTCTATAAAGCTGATGAGAGTTAAATTAAACTTGATATTTCATCTACTGACTGAATACTAGTCTTGTTAATTCATCAACAAAAGGCTGACCCCTTGATAGTAATTGTTTGGGCCCTACTAAGTCTTAGAGACTATTGACTAAAAGCATGTGGAGATTACATCTGAATGTAGGAAGGAGTACCCATCCTTAGCTGTGATAGGACCACTTTCTACTCTGTGTGTGAGTTGGGTTCCATTTTCCCCTAAAAGGTGATGTGAGACTTGATAAGTCAGGAAGGCTGAGACTGAAGTTGTGCCCTGCTTGATGCAGCTTCTTAAACCTTTGACTATACTGTCTTGGTTTCCTGGTCACTAAATGGCATAAAAATGCCTACACCAAGGTAGAACTGAGGTTTCTGGACTTGGCAGATTCTCAAGACAGAAGGAGTCACCATACCTTGTGATCATTTAATTCTATGACTTGGCAGATAAGTCTAGCTCTGTCTGCCAGACAGGACTGCCATGATCAAAACAGATCACAAAAAAGAATGCTCTTTGCAAATTTGAGTGAAAAACACAAGGTAAGGATTCCAGTAGGATTTGGAGTTTTAGAGCCCAGTTTGAACCCCAGCTCTACCATACATAGGATCAGAGCAATCATAGATCCAGTGCTGAAAGGACTTCAAAGACCAACCCCTTCATGTTACAGATGAGAAAGCTGAAGCTAGGGAATGTAAATGATAAAAGCCCAATATCTTGAACTATAAGTTATTGAAAATTATTATGGACAATTGGCCTTTCACTTACTGTTAGTGGAAATAACTGTAAAGTTTTATGATTAAAATTTTCTTTATTTTAAATATTGTTCTTCTTTAATAATACATTAGAAATATCAGAATCCAGAATTGAATTCTAATTTTGACATTTATAGCCCCATTGGAATATAGATCTGGAGTTGCAAGGGGACTCAATATCACCTTGTTCAACACTCATAATACAGAGAAAATACTGAGAGAGCTTAAAAGACTTATCTAAAGTAAGAGGATCCTAGAACCATAGGTTTAAATTTGTAAGGGACCCCCAAAATCATTTAGTCCACATCTTCACTTTATAGCTAAGGAAGCTAAGGATCAGAGTGACATACTAAGAACATCACCCATATGGTAAAAAGCAGAACTGAGATCTGAACCCAGAGATCTTGACTACAAATCACTTAACTTTTCCCATTACACCATGCTTATGTCACAGAGAATGAAGAGCTAGACTCACTAACATATGCAGACTATTGGATTGGCTAGGCCAGTCAAGCAAGTCCTTAACATTATAACTTACACAATAACTCACAATTTGTGTAAGTAGGGCGAGTTATTTTTCCAGGGGTTCTCTTTACCAAAAGTTCCCTTTTGGATTCTGACTTCAATAATACAAAACAACATCAAAAATGACAATAAGAAACTCCTAATTTTACAGATAAGGAAATTATGGCTCAGGGAAATTAACGTGAATTGTCTGAGGTCACACAGGTAGTAACAGAAGTAATGTTTACTAATTTTTAAAAAATGCATGTCTTTTCCCCACACTGGAATAACACAAAGTGATTAAATATGAAATTCAGTTTATTTGTTTTTTCTAGGATGTCTTTAATTGACTCTGGTCTAATTTTATTCTCCCTGTAAAACATTGTTTATGGCATCACACACACACACACACACACACACACACACACACACACACACACACACATACACACACTTCCATCATTTCTAGCTTTACTCCAGCATTGTTGCCTTAGAGAGCATATTACTTGGGACACTGGATCATGAAAAACAGATGACTGCGCAACCTTCTCTATTTAACTGACAAGATGAGCTTCCTTTGTCTCTGAGTTGGGTATTCAACATTATACGCACAGTGGAAATCTAACAACAGGACTTTTCAACTTTCTGATGCTTTAGATCATGTCTTAGGTAGCTGTGAAGCTCATTATCGACTTTACAGCTGTTTTTCTTCTCTCTCTTTTCTCATGTCTCCAATCCCTTCTCTGCCCTTTTTTATTTATTTGTTCTCTTTGGAGCAGAGAGAAGGGAGAGCTACAAAATCGCAGCCTAGAGGTTTTCCTTAGCAAATCAAGCTAGAATCATGCTGTTGATTTACACCCTGCTTGCTAAACTTAGCATTAATGTACAGTTAAACACACTTTGTAGGCAATTATTCCTTTTGTTCTTAAGATGTGAGCAGTGGTATCTGGGTGCAGCCCATAGTAGCACATGGTATGCAGAATGGTGCTAGGCACACTGTAGGTGGTAGGCGTTTGATGAGTGCACTATGATGAAAGTTGGTGGTATTTAATGTGATTTTCCTATCTGCTAGCATCTTTTATTATGTTCTACTTCTATATGGACAATTAGGATCCACTAAGAACAGTTATTTAACTACAAGGAATTACAGGTAAGTCAATCACCCATCCATGTGTAGAATTTTTTTTTGTCTGAAGCATTCATTCCAAATATAAATTCTTTCAACACTTTTCCTTTGGGATGAGTTGGGCAATGGGGCTTTGGATAACCAAAAGAGCTCTCCTTAGCACTGGGAAGGAATAGATTCAAATTTCCCATTCTAATAAGTATGAGATGCATGATCTTGGACAAGCTACTTCTCTAACTCTCTAGTTACTTAGAAAACTCTCTAGTATTTATCTGATTATTCTCTGGCCTTTGCCATTTGCCTTTGTAGTCTAAGGGAAAGTTAACATGCTTAGCATTCTTCAGATCAATTAAGTCAAAGACCTTTTCTTGGTAAGGTGAAGAGAGAATAGAGCTCTAAGAACTTAGAATTCTACTATAATAATGGTATTAATGATATTATATCATATTTTAATAATTTAAATTATTATATTTAATTTTAAATATTTTCTTTGTCATGATTTTAAAATTAAAATGACTTAACATTAATCTAAAGGTTCCAAAGTAAAGCCTCTATTTTCGGCATCATATTGTCATTTAATTGTTTAGAGTTAACAGAAGAAAAGCAAGTATGCCCATCTTCCTTTGAAAAAACAATGATGAATTAAATGAAGTCCAATAGAGTTCCTTACATTGGACCATGAAAGGTAGAACTGAAAATATATTATGTTTCATGTCGTTCTAATGATTTTTCTTTTAATTGGCCTGAAGATTTCCTCTCTCTAGTGTACGTTGCACACTATGGTCTATTTTTTTAAATAGATAAGTGAAATCATAACTTCTTTTCAATCATACAGATCATAATCAATTCATGTTCAGGATGCCAGACTTGTTCACATCCTTCCTTGAGCTTGCCATAGCATGTGTCCATGTGTGGGAGGACCTCTTTAAGTTAATTAATATTATATTGTATAATACCACTTAGGAAAGTCTTTCTGTTCCCTAATGATCAGGAGGGGTTGATGAGGCTCATAAAGATATTGTATGAATGAGAAATCAGGCTAGTTAATTATGCTGTTTCTGCCACCTTTTTTTTTTTTCATATCAATAAGGTCCAAGATTTATTCCATATCTTTAGTATGTCACCTTCTTTCAGACACTCTATGCAACCCCTTCACAATTGGGTTGCCTCTGGAGCAGAAATCCTCTTTGTCCATTATTGCTGCTTTTCCCATTGAT
The DNA here is from genome assembly GCF_048593235.1 of Sminthopsis crassicaudata. Classification (NCBI taxonomy): domain Eukaryota; kingdom Metazoa; phylum Chordata; class Mammalia; order Dasyuromorphia; family Dasyuridae; genus Sminthopsis; species Sminthopsis crassicaudata. Next base: position 130,240,402 of record NC_133620.1, on the reverse strand, counting down.
TGTTGTTTCTAATTCCATAAGCATACCAAAGACTGTACAGTCAAGAGTCCAAATGAAACAGCTTTGCTGTCATTGTCAGTGAAATATCACCTGGCATATAGGAAGCAATTAATGAATACTTACTGTATATAAAATATGAAATAATGTGTACAAATAAGTAAATGTCTATAAGAAATGACATTTTACTTGACGACTTCTCAAATATGTCAAGCATTTGCTTACTAAGGTGTTTTACATGATCCTTTAGTCACCTTGTCATGGCAATTGATTTATCCTGGTTACACATCTGTATAAGATTATTATAATCAATGTCAGTTCTTTCTGCTGTTCATTTCCCAATTTTCATTATCAATTCATTGCCTAAATATGTCAGGATCGAACAGAATAATTTGAATGCCATGTCTTTTTCTTACTTTCATTTTTTCATTCTTCTAGCTTTTTAAAAATCTTTGCTCTAATAAGTCAGTGATTTTACTGTATGTCAGCTGCTTTGGAGATAGCTTCCACATCAATAACATGTCTTTTCTCCTGGCACTTACCTCAGGACATATGGCATCAACTAATTCTTTTTCTTGAAAAAGGTCCTCATGATGACATCAAATCATATTTATTATCACATTTAAATTATTATCATTTAATTTTAATTTAATTTTTAATGTTTCATTTGTCATAATTATGATATTTAAATGATGTAGAGGCGTAAGCCATCTGGGTAGTCTAGAAATTACTTCATCCTGATCTATCTTTTCCAAAATATTTTTCAATATCTTTGCCTATTCTCACCTTTGAATTAACTTGATTTAGTGAATCTTATGTAAAGTTCTTCACAAATTTTCTTTAACTCTTTACCTTTTTCACCTGAGGTTGACAATGCCTAACTGATCTGAAATTTTGTGGTCCTCTCTCACACCCATTCTAAGAACGTAATTAATTCTCCCTTAAATTAATGAAGTCTAAACTCTTTCCTAAAGGACTGCATAATTTGCATTTTTTCAACTACTTTTCCTACTTCATTTTTAAAGACTATTCTAAACAAATTCCCTGCTCCAGCCAGTCTGGTTGCTGCAAGGAGCTATAGAAGAAAGAATAGTAGACTTGGAACCTTCATATTCTAACACCCAAACTTAGTCTAACTGAGCAAGAAACATTTCTCTAAGACTCAGTTTTCTTGAAGTTGAAATGGGCAAAATAATGTTTACTTTACCTATTTTTTAGGGTTGTGATATGAAAAGTCTTTTATAATTTATGAAGCACTGATAAGTAAAAGAATTACAATAACAAACATTATATGGTAGAAATATAAAGATAGCTCTGATCTTAGCTAATATGTTAGTATCTAATATAAAGAATAAATCTGATTTCAGAATTTTAATAAGGACTTTCCAGCAACAAATTATAGCAGACTGGTGATTAGTAGTATTATTTAGATGCAATATTTTTATACATATGATGCTTACGCATGCTTCAAAGGGATTAATTATTTTCATCATTTTATCTAAATGGTAATATAGAGAATGTCAAAAAGAAAATTAGATTTTCACTTTCCAGACACAAAAACTTAATTAAAACTAACTTTGCAGTGAAGGAGAATATCCCATGATGATCTCTGATGTGGCAGCAGTTCAGTTTCAGTGATTTAGGGAATATTAATAGCTGTGGGTTTATATGAATGGTCTTCCATGAACCTTGAATTATACATGTATTATTTCATTATAAAAGAGTCACTCTTTCTTCTCTTCATCACACACAGAAGAGTAAGAGGAAGAGAAATGGACTGAGAACTATCAGGTGCATGGAAAAAAAGATAGCCAGCAAGAACAAAAGTACACAAACAGGGCAAAAACTCTCCAGGAGTATAATAGATTGTGAATACATGAAAATATTCAGATCTGTAGATGTAGCAGTTGCAATAGGTTAGGCACTAATAATATGGGTTAACTTTGAAGATTATTCCATTGTCCTACTTTATGTGTAAAGAGGCCAGGTATCATAAGATCATAGACTTTAGACAGTCTTTCCTTAGGTAAGACTGGATCCTCTCTTCTGTGGTCTTCTGAAGATCTTGTCTTGTTCCTAGTTGTATTAGTCTCTTCAAAGTCTAGAGCCACCTTATTAAGTCCATTAAGTAGGTGAACAGTGCTGGTCAGTATTTTCTCTGCTAATCATGAATTACCTGCTCCTTAATATAGAGCATCAGGTTATACCAGGCTTATTTGGGTAGATTATGAAAAAAAAAAAAAAAAGAGATGCTACTTTCTTCTATCTCCACATTCACCATAGCGCCAGTATTGGACTGAAAAGAAACAGCCCCAGGGAGTTGGAATTGGACTAAACCTCTGGGACCTTGGCTTTCCATAGGTGAAGCTCTTTGCATTACAAGAGATAAGGAAGCCACACTTTTATTCCTCCAGACAAACCAAATTCCCAGGGTAGTATCTATTAAACAAGTACTCTCCTTATCACACCTGTCTGAATCTTAGATATGATATATATTTATTTGTATTTTCACACATAATCCTTTTTTTTCAGTTCTTTTCTATATATTGAGTACTTTTTTCTATTAATTCATAACAAAAAATAGTAAAATTAAGAAGGGAAGAAAGAAGGATCATGAATGACTGGAGGAAACATTCCTTGTAAGACTTTGGTCATATCAATAAACCAGAGAGGTGATTTTGAAGGTGCAAACTAAATGACCCTCAATTTTGAATATTTTGGAAAACTTTTCAATTATATGAAATGTTTTTAGGAGGATCTAACCAGGCTTCTGAATTGCTCTGGTTAAACAGAGAAAAATAGGAGCTCTATAAGGTATATTTCTTTAAAGCCTAAGTTACACAAGGTCTTCAAAGGATTAATGCGGTTAGAAAACAGTTTCCAATGTGCAGTATATGTATTTCCTCCCTCTCAGGTTTCATATTTGATCCAAATCTTGGTAAATGGTGTTGGAGTGTGTAAGGAGATAAATTCACTGACTTATTCGGTTATCATACAATTTAATAAATAGTCTGGCTATCATTTCCTTTCATTCTAACACTCACTCTGTAGATGTTTTAAATACTTCCATGTCTTTTTAGGGAACCCAATGTATTCTATAAGTTTTGATCTGTAATCTAATATATAACACTGATTTCAACAACATGTCTAGATAATAAAATGCAGTGGTGGTTCTAAAATGATGTTCAAATTTAATGTAACATTCTGATTTTGCTTTTCTCCTAATATCCTTCTTTGTCCTACATTTTACTATTATATTAAGTAAACAGACTAACCATTAAGGAAAGAAGGAAACAGATCCTTTACATTAAATCAATGAATACTAATTAGTCTTCCTCTATCTCAGACAAGTTGAATCATTAAAAAAACCAAAAAAAACAAAAAACCAAAAAAAACTCATAAATTAACAAAAGAGAAATCTAAAAATAAATGTTCCATTCATTAAATCTACCTCTAGTTAAGAGTCCTTTATATTCATAATATTATTTTACATTTTTCCCTTTTTTTGCTCCAATATTTCCAAATGTGTTATAGCAACTTGAACCATTATGATATTTTGGTGATTTTTTTTGATCTGAGTACGAATAATCTCTTCAAAATGAAGATCAAAACATCATATATATTCTTATATTTGTAATAGTTGTCCAGGTACTCTTAAAAGTTTTCCATGAGGGATTCAACCAATATTATGGGGCAGAGGGTGTTGCATTTTGCTGTATTTCTTTATATCGATGGAAGATATCAATGAAGCATGTAAGCTATCAGTTCCTCTCTCATTCCTGCAATATATATTTTTCAGTCATAAATTTACCTAATGATGTCATTGCCATGGCTTTTCTTGTGCAATTCTTGCCTAGCAACATATTGTAACCCATTTATTTTCATCATATACCAAACTCTTGGGTCTTTATTAGATCTGTAATTTTAGTAAAGGATCCAGATTTTAAGCTAAAAGAGATCTTAGAGTTCTAGCTCTACCCCCCACCCCCCATAGAGGATTATGAGGAAATAGAGATCAAGTTCATTATATAGAAAACAATAGATTTGGGAATCAAACTCTATTTTTCTTATTCCAATTCCAGTATTTCTTCTACTATGTCAAGATGACTCTGCTAGTGTATTGAGGATATTTTAAGACATTATGCAAATATCTGATACTGGTCATACATTGTCCGTAGAATCATAGAATTTTAGAGTTAGAAGGTTAATTAAGCATTTGTCTGAAATATTTCAGCTTTACCTACAATTCTAACCCTCTTAAAGGTAGAGCAAGGTAGGAACAATAAACCTTTTTCTCTAGAAATTTGTCTTATGTCCTAGTATCATAGTCTGAACTACAGAGGTCATATAAACCTCTTAAGATTTCCCCTTTTTCTCTGAACCTCTGCATAAAATGTGAATTTCTTTAATATTTTGAATCTCTTTCTGTTGCTATTTATAATATAATTAAAAACTATAAATAGTACCTTTGATCCTCTCACCAAGGAAGGTATATAGCAAGCTAAAATTCTGGATATGCAAGAATTAAATGAATATGCAATATGAATTATATGAACATGGTGCTTGTAGAGTGAGATAATTTTTGAAATAGAAGGTTTCCTTAGAGATCATCAACCCCAGCTTTCTCTAGTCCACCTCTCTAAGCTCCCACTTCAGGTGATTTTCTCATTGCATTACATTGTACCCAATCAAATTCATATGTTCATATACATCTTTCAAATGAATAATATTGGAAATGAGTAATATGACAATATATCTGCTAAAGGTCAAATTATTTTCATCTTAAATAAGTATTGATATATCATTAAATTAAAAAAGGTTTCATTATTTCAAATAATCCCACAAATTGAAGTTTATGAAATGATTTTCATTCTTTTATGAAGGATATTTTCAATTTTCTGCAAGAACTACATATTAAACTGATCATGTGTATATACATGTATATACATTCACATAGATGGTGATGGAAGATATTTTTGTTACAATGGGTTGTTCAGAATAGTTAAAGAGGCATGCATACTTCTTATAGAGAAAATAGCCAATGCTTAAATATTTAACATAATTAAGTTCTCTGACAAAGCCCTTAGAAGTTCTACCATGAGAAGCATCAGCTTCAAGGACAATGTTTATCCTATTCCTTGGAGATGATATAGGATACACACATTTGAGAGTTTGAATAGACTTAGACTTCAAATAATCAGGCAAACCTTTCCCTTGCCTTCAGGAAGGTAGAGTGTTATTCTGATTTTACAAGATATCTAAAGCCCAGAAGGTTAGATGACTTCTGCAAGGTCACAAAACTTCATCATGCAGAGAGAAGTGGAGAGTTCAGTTTGAAAGAGTACCATGGTACAATTCTTTTTTTTTTTTTTTAACTGAGGAAATTGGGGTTAAGTGACTTGCCCAGGGTCATGCAGCTAGGAAATGTTAAGTGTCTGAGACCATATTTGAACTCAGGTCCTCCTGATTGCAGGGCTGGTGCTGTATCCACTGTACAACTTAGCTGCTCTGATGGTACAATTCTTAAAGTGGTGAACTGGGATCTACGAGATCAGCATTCAAATCTAAAATTAGGTAACTAGACTGGATGATTTCTAAGGATCCTCCCAGCTCTAGATCTATGATTTTATGATTTATATTCCTCTTAAAGACTCTTTAGGCCAAAAGAATATAACTAAAACTGCAGATCCATCAATCAACCTAGCTAGAGAAGTGGTTGGGGAACAGGATGGTGGAGGGGAAAGAGGCTAAGTTGTATATGACATAACTGATTATGCTGCTTCTTATAAAGAGAGTGGAGGCTCAAAATTAGTTTTTTTGGCCTATATATAGTTTCTCTCACTGATCCTTTGGGTCTTAATAGGCTTAAGGGCTAATGTATGGTTCCAGAGAATGAACTAAAAAGTCTTGGTTGTAAATAAAGCTCAGCAACCTCTGCATTAAAAGAAAACTCATAAAAGTAAAAATCTCTTCTATGGAGAAGAAAAGCTAATTTCATAATTAAAAAACGATGCGGGGGGGAGGTGCTGAGTGATAAGGAAGCACTTTCTGAAATATTTGGTTGGCAGCCCAGATTTTAAAGTGAGGTTTCCAGCCAATATGTTTGCAAGTTGCCCATAGCAACTTTGGGCATTTATGCCATGATGCATGTAGAGAAAGATGATAACTATAGCTAAGGTACACCTCAGGGAGAACCATTATGTCACATTACTGTAGCAAAAGAGAGTCTGATGGACAGGTTCACTTCCAGCAGGCCTTCTCTTTACCTGGAGGTAACAATAAACTGGTGACTGTCTAAGAGTTATTGAATCACAGTCAGACAGTGTTTGAGCTGGAAGGGACCTCAGGGAACGTCTATTCTAAAATGAAAGGTGACTAATAATACAAAGAAGGAGCTGACAGGAGGGAAGGGGAAAAGGAGAGGACATACATATTTGTATTTGAACCAAAAACCATAAATTCTCCTGACCTCCATCTCTCTTATTTTCCATCAATTTCATCATTTCTAGATCTATTCTCTTCCTAATTCTTCTACAGAGACCTAGATTCAAACATACACTTGTACATTCACACACACACACACACACACACACACACACACACACACAATCCAACACAAAAATTTTGATAAGAATCTGAAAAATAAATAATGAAAAGATGACTACATCATCCTATTAGCAGACATATGTGGAAATGGTTGTAGCCATTAGTGGCTGTGAAACTGAGCATCCCATGCAAAGATCTAAGGTTGTAAAATGCACAGAAGCTACAGAGCTCTACTTTTAGGAAGATTCTTCAGTAGAAAGTGGCCTATGTCACTGAAATCATAGAACCGGCCTCCTTTCACTATAACAAGTAAGGGATCCTGCCAGAATCATCATCATCTTCATTATCGCCTCTCACTTTTCTGGTACTTTAAGATTTCTAAGATGTTTTATTTACAATAATCCTATGACCAAGATAATATATGAATCATTCTACTACACAGATGAGGGGCAGCAAAGTGGTGCAGCGGAGAGAGCACCAGTCTGGGAATGGAGAATAGCCGAGTTCAAATCCAGCCTCAGACACATACTACTGGCTGTGTGATTCTGGGAGCGTCACTTAACCCTCTTTGCCTTAGTTTCCTCAAGTGTAAGGTGAGCTGGAGAAAGAAATGGGAAAACATTCCAGTATCTCTGCCAGAATCTCTCTCTCTCTCACAGAGTCAAACAAGACTTAAAAGGCTGAACAGCAACAGCAACAATTAAGCAAACTGTGTCCCTATTAACACTGCTGGAACTATGGTAGAATTCCGAGTTGCTGGACTCCAGTTCTAGCCCTCTTTCCTCACGCCATCATACTGCTGAGAAGTAGCCATCATGCTGAACTCCTGGAAATATGCAAGAGTGTGATCTAGTTCAAGACCCCGTGATTTTGCCAATCATGCTATCATACTAAACCACTCCCTTTCTTATTGTATTGATATGTCCTTCATGTATGGAACTGTTTCTCTGTCTTGCTTAGAAACAAAAAGTTATAAACTGTTTTTCATGAATATGCAAACGATCTCCATTAAGCACATTTATAATTATTTCAAAGAGAGTTGGGGGTTACCTGCTCACAGCCATTTCTATGCATGGCGTCTCATTAATACAAGACAGCACACAGGGAGATAGAATATATCACTTTCACTCTACTGCATGGCATTTTAGAAAAAGTGACCAAAGTAAATAAAGCAGAAAATCTGACATGGCCCTCGTGGGCCCTAATGAATGCTTCTGATGATAATAATGAATAACAACCAACTGGGTATTTCCAGAGGACATATAAAAGTATGCATTTATAATGCACACACACACACACACACACACACACACACACACACACACACACACACACACACACACACATATATATATACACTTAATAGACATATAAATATAGACACTTAAGTGCATGGGTTGCTTCCTAAGCAATTCTTGCTTCAGATACCTATCTCTTAAAGCTAGGAGCCTAAAAAAGCCCCTGTTTTGCTTCAGAGTGCAGTATTTCCTGAGAAGTCTCCAAGAGGCTAAGTAGGCAAGAGAAAATAAGGCAGAGGCAATAATATCTTTAAATGTTCTAATGCTACACCCTTTCTACTTAGCAGCCACAGTGGCAGGTCCAGTTAAGTAATGCAGCATTTAAAACCTAATGCATACGTACAAAAACAAAGGTATGATAGTGTAGCCAGTGGTGCATAAACTACTGAACTGACAACGGTGAATATTTCATTTTTCCAGGGAGCAATGCTTTTTTTTGAAACTCCTGTCACACAAATCCTCTGATGAAAATAACAGATCTTATCATTCACAGTAACCCTCGGTAGATACTGCTGTTTGCTTTCTTTCTGCTATGGATGGTATTGTAAGCTCTAAATTGAACCAACAAAAAAGAGATATTAGTGATTCATCTCTATACTTTAGAGAAATTAAGAAAAAGTTAACTATAAACAGCTATGTTTGGCAAAGTATGGCAGGAGAAGATCTGGCTTTAAGTCTCAGGTTTGACACAAACTAGAAATGTGAACATGAGAAAATCACTTGACTCATTGGGACCCCATGACATTCTCAACCCCTCAGACTTGAAGATTTAAGTCATTTGCTTTGGTTGAGGGAGTTTCTTCTCCAGGCTGAATCATAAATCCTATATTTTGGAAATCACAGGTCAGAACTAAAGCAAAAATATGTTATGTTCTCTGTGCACTAAAGACATACAGAAGTTTCATTCAAGTTCAGGTCAACAACACTACTTTTGCGAGATTCTTGTTTTCTTCATGCTGTCCCATTACCTTGCAGATATGTAAGTATGTTTCTAAATGCACAATCATACCGTTATGTGGACAGATGTTAAGTGAAATGAGCAGAACCAGGAGATAATTATACACGGCAACAACGAGGCTATATAATAGATGAGCAGTTCTGATGGACTTGGCTCTTCTCAACAGTGAGATGATTCAAACCACTGCCACTTATTCAGTGATAAAGAGAGCCATCTACACCCAGAGAGAAGACTATGGGAACTGAGTCTGGAACACAACAAAGCATTTTCACTCTCTGTTATTGTCTGCTTGCATTTTGTTTTCTCTCAGTTTTTTTTTTTCTTCCTCCTTGATCTGATTTTTCTTGTGCAGCAAAATAACTGTATAAATATACATAGATTGGATTTAACATATATTTTAACATATTTAACATGTATTGGACTATCTGCCATCTAGAGGAAAGGGTGGGCAAAAGGAGGGGAAATTTTGAAATAAAAGATTTTGTAAGATTCTATCTTGAAAAATTACCCATGCATATGCTTTGTAAATAAAAAGCTTTAATCAAAAAGTTTATTCAGAATAGAAAAAAAAACCCCAATAATTTTCTAATATCAACAACAGTGTACAAATGTATTACATATTACCATAAACTGGGGCAAATGCCAGTGGAAAGTGGGAAAGAAAGAGTCTCACATGGCTGAAGAAAACTGAAACTGTAAAGAAAAAAATGCTTTCAGAAATAACTACTTGAATAATTCTTGTCCAAGCAAGGTTCCCTGTGGCTATCTTTTTCACACATTGGCCTCTTTTCAGACAACTTTAGTGCAGTGAGTGAAACAGTAGTTGAAATATGAAATATTTCATATGAAATATGTTTTGATTTTTCACTTATAAAAAGAGCATACTATCTCTTTAAATTAAAAAAAAATATTCTTTCCACCATTCCTTGATGCCCTTTCCTTCAAAAAGAGTAGGGAAATGGGGAAAGCAAGAGCAAGGAAAAACACTTAGGAGTAAAATTTATCTGAGCAAAAGGGCTCTGAACATTACTAAAATAGAATGAAAACCATAGCAGGGTATGTCAAGCTGGCTCACCCAATTAGTTAATGTGTAACTTTATTATAATCTAATTATATAGGCAAAACCATAATGGGTGCCATTGCCATGTGTACTATATGATATACAACATATAATAAAACTATCTAACAAAGCTATTTCTGAATCCTAAGCTATTTCCAAGTGCCTATTGTCCAAATTATTATATGCACTTGGATCAACAACCCACAGGGCTCTCCCTGATAGCAGTATGTTTATCTTGGATAGTAACGGTGGAAGGGCAGTTTACTGGGTCCAAAAATATACAGGAGGAATAAAGTGAACTGGATGGCATTTGGGAAACTGTATTGTGCTTTTAATGACCCTATACTTCTTCCTGAAACAAAGATCCATCTTTTTAATGTCAATATTCTTCAGGTGATACTGTATGCTGTATGGCCTTCAAAGAATTTAAGTTTCATTTTATTTGAAAGGCAATGGAGAGTTACAAGATGGCATGAGTAGTCTGTAATACATACATATATATATATGTATATATATATATATATATATATATATATATATATATATATATATACATACACACACATATATGTATGTGTATATGTATATATATATAAAACAATGAGATATTTTGTAGGATTTAATTCATTATTATACATGAGGTGAGACACAAAGTAACATGATGGAGAACAGACTGCCCTTGGAAGATCTGGGTTCAAGTTCTGCCTCTGAAACATACTAGCTCTGGGACCAGATCAAATCCTGACTCTCTTGGTGACCTTAATTTATAAAAATTGTTGATCCTCATTCTTGAAAGAACTATATAGAACATATCCTCCATTAATTACATAAAAGGTAAAGACCAAAATATTTTCAAATGGATCTATATGATTCCAATACCTGCTCTAAGACATAATTTTTTAAAAATATCGTGGTCATGGAGGTCTTAAGTGATTTATCTAGGATTACAGAATTAATATATATATCAGGCCTTCTAGTACTACTCAGCTTACTTATTTATATTCACATTTGTACATATATATATATACATATCATTATCATAATTATTAATAATTAATGTGAATTTGGGTAAAGAATGAATATTATAGAAATATATATAATGTATATATGTATACACACATACAAATGTACAATTATTTGTGCTTAGAATAGATGATCAAGATTCAAGAACCCTGTTTTTTGCAAGAATATTACAATTGGCCATAACCACTGAATGAAAATTAAAAAAAAAAAAAAAAAAGAAACAGTTTTTGCAGTAGATAAAACATCCATTGGACAACCAATAATGAATGAACATAAATCCCATGTTTTTATTGCATGGAAGGAAAGAAACACACTGATTGGCTGATGATGTCTATTCTCAGCCTTTTCTCTGCAAAAGGTGAAGAATGTGTTATACTGAAAGGAGAAGGAAAGGACAAGGAAAAAAGCAAAGGATAGAAGGAAAGATGTGTTAGATATTAGTGGTAATGGCAGAAAGGGTGTCATTTAAAAGAGAGAAATGGAGGACAGTAGAAAAGGCAGCTAGTGATGAAGAGACAAATACGAGAAGTTTTCAGTTTTGCGAAAATGAGCCACCATTATCTCAATACTGTGACACCTTGATGGCACAGAATTTTTCTAGGTTATTTGGAGTAACAACAGAATATAGACAGAATATGAGCACCTTGACATCAAAGGACTGTTTTTGCTCTTTTTTGCATTCTCATTGTATCCTTAGCACAAGAGATCATTGCTAATTCTTACTACTATACTGAAATACATATTAGATAACTCCATCATTTGGGCATCATAATCCCATTTTACAAGCATGACTCATATAGTTCCAATGGGGAAAACAAAAAATTATCGACAAAAATGAACACACAAGGTCAAGGACAGATCAATGGGACAGTTTTCAAAACAAAAACAAAATAAAATACATCTTTATTCCAAAATGACATTTTCTCATGACTACCATTTGTATATAGATGTTCATTCTTCATTAATATAATTTTAGAGTTTTCTTGTCCATATCTCATATCATGGCCAATTTATGGGACTGCCTTGATTTCTCAGTCTCATCCAGGAAAGGAAAGAAAGAAGGTTAATTTGACTAGACCTATTCTAGATGCAGATAATATCAGCCTACTGTACTCTCTAAAAGTTATTGATAATTGAAAAATAAAATGGTATAACTAGTCTACTCCTCCTGATGATGTCTTTAAAAACATCTTATACTACTTATATAAGACAATATTTATAACTCTTAAAAATTATACTTGCACTTAAAACTTCTTTTCATTAGCATTGGTTCAAGGAGTGGAAAAAATTATATACATGTATATACACATATACATAAAATCAGTTAAATAAAAGAAATCTAAGGTATTTGATAGTTAATAAGGGGGCAAAGATTAAATGAAAGGGGGACACCTGACAGAAGAGAGAGTAGACCAGGGGAAATAGTAAATAAAAGCAAAACACTGTCAAGAAGGTTAAGGGTGCAAGAAGAGAAAGAGTATAAATTGGAAGAAAAATGGAATAGTGGGAAATAATTAGTAATCATAACTGTAAATGTTAATGGTATGAACTCTTCCAGAAAACAGAAGTAGATAGCAAAGTGGATAAAAAATCAGAATTCTACAATATATTGTTTCAAGAAACACATTTAAAGCAGGGAGATAGACATAGAAAATGTAAAGGACTGGGGAAGAATTTATTCAGGTGAAGTTAAAAAAAAAAATAAGGTTAGCAATCCTAATCTAGACAAAGCAAAAACAAAAATAAACTTAATTAAAAGATAAGAGGAAGGAAATTACATCTTGCTAAAAGGTTCCATAGACAGTAAAGTAATATCAATACTAAACATATGCAAGAAGTTAAATGATTTGAAGGTTCATGACCAAATAGGAGATAAAAAGCATAACAAAATGTAAAATAGATAATTTTGATTACATTAAATGAAAAAGCTTTTGCACAAACAATACAAATGCAACCAAGATTAGAAGGAAAACAGAAAAGCTAGGAAACAATCTTTACAACAATTATTTCTGAAGAGAATTGAGTCAAATTTAAAAGAATACAAACTATTCCTCAACTGATAAATGATCAAAGGCTATAAATCAAAGCTATCTATAGGCATATGAAGAAATGCTCTAAATCAAGTTTGATTAGACAAATGCAAACTTAAAAAAAAAACTCTTTGAGTTACCACCTCATACCTATCAGACTGGCTAACATGACAAAAAAAAAGGGAAATGATAAATGGTGGAGAGGATGTGGGAAAATTAGGATGCTAATGCACCGTTGGTAGGATTTTGGATCCAAGAGCAATTTGGAACTATGCTCAAAGGGCAACCAAATTGTGCATATCTTTTGATCCTACAACATCATTGCTAGGTCTGTATCCCAAAGAAACAATAAAAGGAAGAAAAATACTTCCATGTGCAAAAATATTCTTAGCAACCTTTTTTTTTTTTTTTTTTTTGTGGTGACAAAATATTGGAAATTGAGGGTAAGTTCGTCAATTGGGGAATGTAGGGAGATTTCGGAAAAACCTAGAAAAACTTGTATGAACTGATATAAAGTTAAATGAATGGAACCAGGAAAAAAATGCACATAGCATTAGCAATATTGGGTGATCAATTATGAATGATCAGCTCTTCTAAGCCAGAGAATAATCTAAGACAAGTTTACAGGACTCACAAAGGAAAATGATATCCACATCCAGATAAGAACTGATGGATTCTAAATACTTTTTCTCCTTATTTTCTTATTGCTCTTGTTCTCTTCCCTCTCCCTTTCCTTTTTCTTCTCTTTTCTCTCTCCCTCATTCTTCTCCCTCTCTCTCATTTTAAATTTTGGTCTTCAACTTAATACATGGTAATATAACTTCCCCCCTCCTTTTTTTTTTTTTTTTTTTTTTTTTTAAACATCAATAAGTTAGTGAGCACTAACAAATACATATGTATCAAGCTATGGTACATTCATATAATATGAATCTTTAAGAAACTTCTTTTCAGGTTTCAAATTGAATTTGTGATCTTGTTTTGATAATATATTTGGATCCTTTATCTCAGTCAATTAAAAAAAAAGCTTTACTATTACACACAAGCACACACATAATGATACTTCTTTTAAAATATCATAAAATTGAATTTGTCAATTATCATGACAGATACCTGAAAAATTGGACTAAGCAATTTAGTAGTAGATAAGTGGATTTATTACTACTTAAAAAGATGAAACTGTTCTTAGCTTTCTAATAACAAAGATAAAGATTGGTAGCTGAATCCTCCTAGACAGATATTTTTAACTTCTACAACAGTGAACTGACATAAAGCATTTCTATTTTGTAAAACATATTATTTATATCAAGTTATTGCGGTCAAGAGTCAGTAAATTGTGTTTTGTTGAAATAAAAGTAAAAATATGCAAACTTTAGCTTCCAAAAACTAGAAATAGGGATATCATAGATTTTTAAGCCTATTCAGTAAGTAGGTAGTAGGATTAAGGAGCCCTTGAGCAGTGAGAGATTCGGAATTGTTGAACATTCTTCTCCCTCTGTATCTGAGAGACCGTTCAATGGAATGAAGCGAGAAGCTGGTTTCAGAGGACATATTTGTTATATGAGGCCTACTGTTGGATCTGGTCTTCAGGGGATGCTCTTTGTCATGAAACAAGTTCAAAAGAGGGCTCCCCAATTCATTTATCTTTGTTTTTTGAAGACAAGTATGCTCATAACCTTCTGACCATAGACATGAAGGACAGATAGGATTAAGGCAGCCATAACTGATAAAATGCAACAAGGAACTGTGATATAAATTCTAAAAATAATATATGTCTATTTACTGAGTTCCCTGTCAACAAAACAACTCATAAGATTTTAGACTTGACATTTCTTTAGAGATTTGTCTTTCAAAACTGTAATGGCAGTTGATAAAAATAATTTTTAACAGATGTCTCTGCTAAATTTCCTATTAGCGTTTGAAAATGAAAGCACACAATTAATAACTTATTTGTTTCAGAGATATGCAGGTCAAGAGGTAGGCTTTTTAAAGAAAAGATAAAGTTAATATGCTGCTAAATCCTTAAAAACTTGGGAAACAAAGATGTTTATCCGAAAAAATGTACATAAATGCTTTTTAGAGCCAATATCACATTTTAGAATGATTATTTAAGCACTGAAATACTAAAATGAATCTGTGAGCACATCACTTTAGGTCTTCCTTCCAACAATGCATGTCTCAACTCATTCATACATTCCCATTCTATGTGACTCCTGTACCCGTGCTCTTATTAGTTTGCCAAGGTACAGACATTCTCACTATACGTAAATCTCTGTTGATACCAGTAAAAAAGTCACACATTTCCTGGTTTCAAAGAGTTCACATTCTAATAGAAGAGCCAACATATATGGAACACATTTGATTTGATCAAACACCTGTAAAGGCAGTAGATATGCAGAAGTATCAACATAGTCCAAAGGATATGTATTTTTTCTTCACAAACAGTTTATCCTGATCAGAATTGCCTCCAAAATCCTATTACATTTATTGTACCACATTATTTAATATCGTTCTATAAACTACTCATTAATGTTAAAACTCTCTCTTCAATATGACTAAGTTCTTCATAGCCAAAGACTATATTTTATATTCCATTTCTGGTTTCACAGTGTTTACAAGTCTTTATGTATATGTTTTGCTCTTAAAAAAAAAAATAATATATATATATATATATATATCCATTGACTGATTTCAGAAACTATACATGCATGGAACATATCCATATAGATAGACAATATTATATAGAGGCATGCACAATAAATATGAATATAATAAATGTTTCATATAATAATATATATGTTATATATGTATAAGCATATAGGTAAGTATAAATGTAAATGTAAAACCATTAACACAAGTTAATATTCCTTAGATTTGCTTAAATGATACTCAATTTTAAGTTCATCAAAAAATTTAAATGACAGACTTACTTACCCACACAGGAAGGGAATAACCAAGCATTGGATCATGAATGAATGTCGATCATTTAACCTTGTCACACAGTATAAATGGAAACAGTCTAGACAAATTACGTGGCGGTGGATACACTGGAACACCAACACAGGATTTCTAACAAAAAACAGCAAGAAAAAAATTTTTTTAAATAAGTGTGTGTATGTGTGTGTATACATATATAAATATATAAAATCACGTAACATCTATTTAGTGGTGGTAGGGGAGATGGAGAGAAGGGAGGGCAGAAGCTTAGTCTTAATAGATATCCTCTTGAGTTTTGTCCTGTCACTGGTCTTGGATGACTCTGGAAGAGTGAGGCTGACAACTTTGTGTAGCTCTGCCTCACTTTAATCCAATTCATGTGTAAATCAAGACACCATTTTATAATGTCATTGGTCCCTCTTCAAAAATGAAGGATGAATAATAACACAAAAAGAAGTATGGTCAAGGAAAACATAATCCCACAAAGGCAATGCCTGCAAAATGCATGTTTCACTCTACATCCTTATTCTATCAGCTCTCTATGCAGAGGTGGGAAGATGCTTTATCATAAATCCACAGGAGCCATGGTTGGTCATTTCATCCAAGTCTTCAAGTCTTTCAAACTTGTTGTTCATATAGCTGTAGTTACTGCATAAATTGTTTCCTGGGTCTCTGCATCAGATAATATGTCATTCCACTTTTCTCTGAATCTTTCCCTTGTGTTATTTCTTGTGGCAAAAAGTAATATTCCATCCCAATCATGATTTGTTAAAGCATTCACCATCTTCTGGGTATTCTCTTCAGTTCTTTGCTACCACACAAAAAAGTGTTGATATGAAAATTTTGTATATAAGTCTTTTTCCCTCTCCCCCAGTGGTATTATAGGGTCGATGGGCACACAAATGTAATCTTAAAGGTTTCTTACAAGTAATTCTTTTCTGTTTTTTTTAGTATAGGGATGGGGCCTGTGAAAACACTGACATGGGGAACTCTCAAATGAGAAGTTACCTCTAACCATATGGGTTGGCTAGGTGGTTTTCCCAGAATCACACAAAACTGAAACAAACACCATTGTTTCTGAATTAATTTCTTTTCTGTTGAACACCTACATAACAAAATACTGAGGCCTTATGAATATAAATACATACTAAAATTTAGATAAACTTTTAGATATATACCTATTATTTTGATTTTCATTCCATCCAATAGTATATTGCATAATCTTTGATAACTGAATTCAGATTGCAATAACAAGAATCAAAATGCTTTAAAATCACAAGAAAAATAACTATTCTTTTAGATTCTGTATGCTAGATACTCAAAAATATCTCATTAACAAATCAAATAAAGCAGAAAACTCATAACTGTAAAAATAATTATCTAAAAGACCTTTCCTCTCATTTTTTTTCTTATTTATTCTGTACTCCAGCCTTCAATGGCGAAGGATCACTCACAAGTGCAAATGCATAACCACTTTAAACTTTGAACTTCTTGTTTATTCTTGTTTAAAATTCCCTGGCTTCTCAATATATTTTTGTCACTACATGAATGTGTTTGATTCTATATGAAACAATCTACAGATTGTTTCATCAATAATTTTGAGATAAAATATCAGGCACTTTGTGTAATAAGATTTTTATGATATTGCCCATTCCCCATGTAACTATTATATGAAGGCCACAGTATTTACTCATTTCTTAACCATTTTTAAAGGATTTTGAAGCTTCTTCAACAATCCCTCCCACAAACTCAAGTTAAAGTCAACTACCCTAGTTGGGCAAAATAGAGCAAAGGGCAGAACCCAATCCCACAAATCTTATCATGAGGACATATTAGTGTATGTCCTCATATAGTATAGAATTCAGTCAAGAACTGCTTTTTTCAAGAAATATTCAATATATAAACATTCTATTGCCTCAAAAAATTGGAATGGTTCGTTGGAATTAAGTTTAATTAGACTACAGAACAGGGATAAAATCCACCTTAATGAGATTGTACCTTGAAAAAAAATTATCAAGGAAACAAAGTTTGTTTGTATCTGTATGGGTAAAATGGATTATGTTTGCAGTTATGAACATTATGAATTAAATAGATCATGGTTATAATTAAGGGCAAGAAACCCATAAATATTCTATTTAGGTCAAAAATGATTTGTGGCAGGTTAGTAGTCAAGTCCATCTTGTTTGAATATTCATATATCCTATTATTTTGGCTACATTTTGTATGATACAGCTCACTTCCCCCTTGAGCTGACAAAAAAACCCACAAATAGCTTAAGGACCAAACTTTTCTATGGACAGTTTTCCTGCTGCTCTCTGCTTTTTCACAAGGTGCTATCCTAGGGCTTCCTTCTTGTAAATTAATCCCTTAATAATCCTGATGGAGCTTGTCATCCAACCTAGTATTTACCCCCTACAATTCTGATAACTCTGTAGTCAGGAACTCTATAGTTCTGGGTTAACTTTCTCAAGATCTGGTGAAGTACAGAAGTTAAAAAGTAAGGAAATGGACTACATACAATTGGAGAAGTTTTAGCTTGGAAAATGAAAATTGGAAGTAAAACTGTACTTTTTAGTACCTATATCTAATGCTTTTCAAAATTATTCATCGATATTTATGCTTCTATACAATCCAAATAAATTGCTTATTCAACTTATTCAACTATTTAAGTTGGGATGAAATAAAATAATTCAATGAGTCTTGAAAAAAAGGAGAATTACATGTTTTAGGACTTTTTCCATGTATCAATAATTTATGCTGTTGTTTTTCTCTCTAAAAGTACTTTTTAAATCTCCATATGAGATGGCTTAACTTTAGGAAGGAAGGATAGTAAGACACTTGAGATAAAATACAAATAAAAACTTTAAAAAAAAAAAAAAAAAAGAAAGAACAGGAGACAAGAAGGGACAAGGGCTGAGGGAGGAGCCATAAGAATGATAGATAAGAGGAAGCCATGAGCATTAAAATTATTAGTGTCTGAGGGCACTGACTGTCCATAGAACTCAGTAAACAAAAATATTAGATCTTTAAACCGAAATGTTTTCTTAATTAGACTAGTACAAGTTGTCCGGTTTCACAGCACATCTGAAACTAAGTGATATATTAAAGCTAGGTTAGATTCAAGGTGAATATATTTATGAGTAAAACCTAGTGTTTTGTCAGGAACAAAACTAAAAACATGGGCATTTCATAGCCCTTTAAAAAAAATTATCTTTTAAATTCTGGTAGACAAATAAAGATTCTTCTCTGCCTCTCCAATCTCCTCTATGTTTTTCTTAGTTTCAAAGTACATTGAGATCCCCATAGAAAAAGACGTAGAAGTACAAATTTTTGTTACTTAAGATAGCCTTTGAACTTTAAAAGTTGCAGAGCAGGCTGATAATTAGCTTATAATAAGGACTCTGATTTGAAGCTGAAGAACATGAGTTTTAGGAATTTAACAAGGTTCTTGAGATTTGAAAGTGGCGGTTCTAGTTTGCAGTGCAAAAAGTATTGCCAACTAACATTTTGAAAACTCCCTATTTGTAGTGGTGACCAGTCAGTGGAAAATAAACAAGGAAGATAAAACCCAAATGCTTATCTTTTTTTTTTTTTTTTTTTTTTTTTTTGAGAAGTAGGAATTAGTACAAAGAATCCAACCATAGTCCTGAGGGAAGCCAAGTGTGGAAAATTCTTCCTAGGAATTGCAGAGCTGTCTGGAGAAGATGCAAAAAATCAGGCATTACTGTAGCACTACCCACCATAAGTCTAATAATTAGGGGTTCTTAATTCATTGTACAGCTTCAGAGAATTCTGTGTCTATTGTTGCTGTTATTTTCCTATCTCATCCAGGATGGAAGTGAAGGACTTACTCACAAGTATGATACCAATATTTAAAGCTTTAACCTGCTACGTTTTCGATGTAGGCTGGTTTGCCATGTCTTAAACAGCTTGATGGCCACTCCCTGTAGGGGCTTATTATGTTGTTGCAAAAATCAGTAAAGAAACCTGATTTTTAAAAAAAAATCCTTTTGCAGCTTATAACTTCATACTGTAAATGATTCTCCATTGCAACAGGGACTACAGTCATGTGTACCATTAAGCCTTGTGATGCACAACATTCCTGAAAATCACAAAATTAGAGTGGATTCTAAAGATCTATTTCAGATTTTAACTTTAACTTTTTTTTTTTAAATAATAACCCCCTTTAGCAATATGGTAACGCCTATGCACCTCTTCTCAGAATACTGTTTTGAAATTAATGAAATAAAACATGATTACAAAAGACATCCATTACATTGCAATGTAACAAAATATTTTTCTTAAAAATACGTTCAAAGACTCCAGAGTTAAAAATGTATGTTCTAGTCCTACTTCTTTATTTCAAAGTTCAAAGAAGCTAGGACATTCACAATCTACATTCAGAATGGAAGTCGTAAAAATGGAGATAAAGAAAAAGGAAGGAAAAGAAAAAATCAGAGGGGAAGGAAAATCTAGCAAAATCCAACACAGCATTCTGCTTGCCTTATAATATCAATTTCTGGCTATACTTTCTTTGATCTCACCATAGTAGGGCAAAATACAAACACACATATTTTTATATCTAACTCTACATCTCTAACATCCCAAAGATGATAAAGTTGTGTAGCTGCTGTTTAATATAGTGAACAGTCTGGAGTCATTTGTCCCTCACTCTGAAATGAGTTCAACTTTAAAAAAAAAAAAAAAAATCAACAAAAAAAATTAAAATGGGAATAATTTCCACATTTCACCTTGAAAAATTTGGAAGCAATTTGATTCTTTTTTTTTTTTTTTTTTTTGGAGACTGGGGTTAAGTGACTTGCCTAGGGTCACACAGTTAGGAAGTGTTAAGTGTCTGAGACCAAATCTGAACTCGGGTCCTCCTGAATTCAAGGCTGGTGCTCTATCCACTGCGCCACCTAGTTGCCCCGCAATTCGATTCTTAAGAATAAAACAAAGTCTTAAAGATTCATGTGTTTCCTTACACTATTTAATTTGCAGATCAATTGCACTTTCTTGTATTCTCTGCACTCAACTGTATTTTTTGTTAATCTATTATTCCTAGTCTTCCATGAACTAAAAGTACTCTAATTATTCAACTTCATTTTTTACTGTTGTTTAGTTGTTTTAGGCATGTCTAACTCTATGACCCTAATTAGGGTTTTTGTGGTCAAGATACTAGAGTGATTTGTCATTTCTTCTCCAGCTTACTTTATAGATGAGAAAACAAGACACACAGGGTTATCGTCTAGGGTCACCCAGCTAGTAGTGTCTGAGAGCAGAGCTGAATTCAAGATGAGTCTTCCTGACTCTAGGCCAAGCACTCTTATCCACTGTTCCCTTCATTTTTTTATTTTTCATTTTTAAAAATATTTTACAAAGCAATCCCTCCACTGAAGACATATCTTTTTCCTTAGATTTCTTAGTTTTCTGTTTCCATATTTCTATTCATCTTATATTCTATTATGATGATACCACCCTCCTCTTCTACCTGATAATCTGAATCCTAGGCTCCCTTAAAAGTTCATTCAAATATGACTAAACTAATCACCATTCCCAACCTGACAAAATTTTTTTTGGTTTTCTGGGTTTTTTTTTTTTTTCCTATTGAAAGGAACTTAAAAGACTATTGAATGAATGGTTGATTGCATGAACAATGAATTACTAAGATCTGGTGAATGAGATATGTTTGAGGGAATTCAGTTGCAAACTGAAAAAAAAAAAAACAATGGAAATATTAAAATAGGCATCATTTTCTCATTTCATCTTTGAAAAACATAGAAGCAATTTGATTCTTAAAGATTTTTTCATTGCAGGGGCAGCTAGGTGGCACAGTGGATAGAGTACTAGCCCTGAATTCAGGAGGACCCGAGTTCAAATCTGATCTCAGACACTTAACACTTCCTAGCTGTGTGACCCTGGGCAAGTCACTTAACCCCAGCCTCAGGAAAGAAAAAAAAAAAAAAAGAAACTAAGATTTTTTTATTGCAATATTTAATTTGCAGAAACCATATATACATTCCCATTTGAGGTCACAATCAGACTTTCTCCAATATCTCTGTACACAAATAAATATGGGTGATCACATTTTTAACAAATCTGGTTTTAAAAGAGTATTTAACAAATGAATATAATTAAACTATCCAAATATAATCTATGGAAGAAGTCAATTTTTATATCAAATTGCTTGATTTTTAATTCTCAAAAACCAATATTTGATTGAAATTTGGCAACGATGACAGTTAAAATTTTAATAGACTAACGCTTAATTAAAACTAATGAAAATGAGTGCCCAACACTGTGTCTGAATCCTAATACATCAGAATGAAAACCTGATTTCACATATGACTTGAATTTATTATTTTGGTTATCCAAGTGAGCAATCTAAATCTCTGATTTAAGAAGCTAATTGATAGACTTGACTTTCATAAATTAACGTAGACCATTCCAAACAGTTAAAATTGGTATTAGCTTAGAAATGTAAGAAGTTATCTAATTAGGTATTCATAACCAGAGTTAGGCGATAGTTTTACAAATATTGGATCAGGAAGAAGTTACATTAACCATGTGTTCACCTCAGATATTCAGAAGGTAGTCAGCATCATTTGGGACAATGTTCTAGAATTGTGACACATATCCATCTTTGGGAGGGGAGTTGGGTTACTAGTAGAAAAATGTAGCTTCGATGTTCTTGATTTGGTCTGGGGCATAAGTTACCAGTTGAAATGTTTAACTCATCTATGAATTGTCCTCATCCTAACTCATCAATAAATATCTTCAAAGTTTTTCTCCCTGATGCCGTCTTTTTTCTCAGTCAGCACATTTTTATTTTAGAAGAGAAATGTATGAAAATCACTTAATGGGACTCTTGCCTTCTCCAAATGGTCTAAATGTCTACCAATAAATCAGTGACCACCACAGAAGTAAGCTTCCTCCAGTCCAATTAGATCATTAGAAATCAACTAACAATAAAGTGTCAAACAACAGTATACTTCCTAGAATTCTTTAGTCCACCGCTATGAATGGAATTAGAATCCCATTAAATTTCCCTTATTTTACCAACTTCCTCTTTCTTTATCTTAGACCTTGGACTAATAAAAGTAATGCATTAGTCAAATCCCTTAAATGTCTATAACGCAAAAATCTGGCCAAAAATAATTTTAAGAGAATTATTGCCTTATCAAAATCTTATAATCACATTAATTTACTTTCCTCATCTTGATTGCTCCCACTCCTGAAAACTATTGAGATCACTACTACCCTACTCATTTATTTACTTCCATTCATTACTTCCATTGTTTCAATGCTTCCTTCAAATATTCTATAATCCTTTGTTTACATCTCATACTACATAATTTCATCTGTGAGCCCAGGGCAACTACTTCTTTAGCTTGTACGAGAAAGAAATATATTTAGAAAGCTGTTTTTCTTAGAATACTGATCTATAATCTTTTCATTACATAAATGTCACATTATAAAATGAACTGTATCACTCTAATTTAAAAATCAACATTAAAACCTATATATCAATTTCAATTATCCCACAAATGGATTATAAACATTGGGATTAAATCTTGCATCAAGATTTAACAAGGATATATAAATCCTTATGCAAAACTATTCAAGATAGTTGGTTTAACATTTGAGATACTTGCTATTTAACAGCACTCATCCAATTAATAATGTCCATCTGTGTCAAGTTATTACTAGAATATAAAAACAAAAAGCCCGAGTTTGAGTTCTGCTACTCATATAACTATGGATAAATTACTTTAGACTCTGAATTTCTTCATTTGTAAAGATAGTGAAATCTCTTACACTATTAATTTCACAGGACTGCTGTGAGGACAAATATTGTAATGTACTAAAAACATTTTATGAACCTTATAAACAAAACTTATTTTTATAATCTCTAACATTATATATGCATAGTATATGCATTTATGTGTGTATATACACATATATGTAGAAACATGTGTGCACATGATATGTGTGTATATGCATATGTGTGTACATGTATATTTTCAGTACTTCTCTTTTTACAAGAAAGAGATGTATTCAGAAGTTCAGTGTATTCACAGAGTAGAATGGGGATCAGGGGAGATTTGAGCTGAGAAAAAGAATAGAGAAAGTGAATGTTAACCCTCTATTGACGCCTAAGAGTATGTATTTATACTATCCCATTCACTTCTTAGTGATCTTAGTAGGAATAACTTGAACAGTTTGAACTTCAAAAAAATACATGGGAAATATGTGTTATTTAGTGTATTGTGAACTCAATATGGGCACTTGGGCAGCTAGGTGATGCAGTGTTTAGGAACTGTCATCTTCAGGAAAGTTAGATATAGCATGGCACCCATTCCTATTAAAAACACTAAAAAGCATAGAGATAAAAGGAGTTTTCTTTAAAATAACAAGCAGTATCTATCAAAAACCAACAGCAAGCATTATTTGTAATGCAGAGAAGCAGGATGCATTCCCAATAAGATCAGGAGTGAAACAAGGATGCCCATAATTACCACTATTATTCAATATTGTACTAGAAATGCTAGCTTTGGCAATAAGAAAAGAAAATGAAATTAAAGGAATTAGAATAGGCAATGAGGAAATAAAATTATCACTCTTTGTAGATGATATGATGATATATTTAGAAAATCCTAGAAAATCGTCCAAAAACCTACTGGAAACAATTAACAGCTTTAGCAAAGTTGCAAGATACAAAATAAACCTACACAAAACATCAGCATTTCTATATTACCGACAAACCCCATTAGCTCACAAATAAAGTCAGATCTAAACAAATGGGAAAATAACAATTGCTCATGGATAGGCAAAATTAATATAATAAACATGACAATTCTGCCTATATTGAGCTACTTTTTCAGTGCCATACCAATCAAACTGCCAAAAATTATTTTATAGACCTAGAAAAAATAGTAACAAAATTTATCTGGAAGAACAAAAGATCAAAAATATCAAAGGAATTGATGAAAAAAAATACAAAGGATGGTGGCTTAGCAGCACCAAATCTAAAATTATATTATAAAGCAAATCATCAAAACCATTTGGTACTGGCTAAGAAATAGAGTGATGGATCAGTGGAATAAATTAGATGCACATGACACAATAATCAATGCTTGTATTATTCTAGTATTTGATAAAATTCCAAACTCCAGCTTCTGGAATAAGAACTCACTATTTGACAAAAATTGCTGGGAAAACTGGAAAATAATATGTCAGAAACTTAGCATAGGCCAATATCTCTCACACCTCATACCAAAATAAGGTCAAAATGGGTATATGATTTGGGCATAAAGGAGAATACCATAATCAAATTAGGAGGACAAAGGATAATTTGCCTATGAAATCTTTAAAGAAGGGAGGATTATGATCAAAGAAGAACTAGAGAACATTATAAAAGGCAAAATGGACAACTTCCATTATATTAAATTTAAAAGGTTGTGCACAGACAAAATCTACAGAAACAAGACTACATGGGAAGTACAAAACTGAGGAAAAAAATCTTTACAGCCTGTGTTTCTGATAAAGATCTCATTTCTAAAATTTATAAAGAACTTGTCAAACTTATAAGAATACAAGTCATTCCCCAATTGATAAATGGTTAAAAGATATGAAGACAACTTTCAGATAACAAAATTAAAGCTATCTATAGTTATATGAAAAAAATGCTCTAATGATTTAGAGCATTTTTATTGATTAGAGAAATGCACATTAAAACAACTCTGAGGTTATCAGATTGGCTAAGGTGATAGGAAAAGATAATGATAAACGTTGGCGGGGATGTGGAAAAACTGGGACACTAATGCATTGTTGGTAGAGTTGTGAAATGATCCAACCATTTCTAGAGAGCAATCTGGAACTATGCCCAAAGGGCTATAAAATTGTCCATATTCTTTGACCCATCCTTGCCATTACTTGGTCTATATCCCAAGGAAATCTTAAAGGAGGGAAAAGTACCCACGTGTGCAAAAATGTTTGTAGCAGCTCTTTTTGTGGTAGCAAAGAACTGGAAAAGGAATAGATGCCCATCAACTGGGGAATGGCTGAATAAGTTGTGGCACATGGAAGTAATGGAATATTACTGTTCTATAAAAAAATTGATGGAAAAAGCTGATTATAGAAAGGCCTAGAAAGATTTATATGAACTGATGCTGAACAAAACAAGCAGAACCAGGAATACGGTGTACAAATAACAGTAAAAATGTGTGATAATCAACTGAAAGATTTGGTTCTTGGACGGCAAAGCATGATGGTCCTGAAGTCAGGAAAAATTGAGGTCAAATCTGGCTTCAGACTTTTCCTAACTCTGTGTCTCTGGACAAGACACCTCACTCTATTTGCCTCAGCTTCCTCACCTGAAAGTAAGCTGGAGAGGGAATGGGCAAACCAGTTCAATATCTTTGCCAAAATAAAAGAAAACCCAAAACCAAATGGAGTCACAAATTGAATGACTGAAAAACTAGAAGAATTCAATATAAGTCCAAGGAATATGAGGAGGGAATGATTAAAAAAAAATGTTGGTCTACATGAATGCAGAACAAGTAATGACTTTAGGGCTCACCCCCCCAAAAAAAAACCCCCAAAAAACAAAAAAAAACCAACAATAGTTCTAAGAACCTCTGACCTGATCAAAATATATTTTAGAGCAGTGGGGCCAATTCTGAAATACCAACACATAAGGTAGGGGACCACCAAAGAAGAAAGCAACCATGACAATGAAGTGGGCTATTAACTGCAGGAAGTGGGATGGTCTCTTTGGACTTCAGTTTCCTTATCTGTAAAATGAGAACTAAGTTGCTCCAGATGTCCCTCCCTAGTCTTTATCTGTGCTCCCAAAACTCTATTAATCATTAGAGCTGCTCAAAAGGAAAATGGTTCTCCTTGGGAGAGTGTGAATTCCCTTTCAGTGGAGAGATTCACCAACCATATGTCAAAGATAATTTTAAAAAAGAATTGTGCTTTTTGTAGAGGTTGGATTAGATAAATTAAACTACTATTCAAGTTCAATACTAAGTATAGACTTACAATTAGTAGGCAAAACATAGATGAGAAAGAACATGAGGAAAAGATGGGAGGATAAGGAGATATTCTTTGAATTCCAAGAAAAAAAGGAATACAAGTGGAAAGTGTAGAGGTTAACAATATTACAAGTAAAAGTAAAGTCAAGGAGGATTAAAATAAAAAGTCATTAAATGGTTCTGATCACTTTGTTCTTTTTAAAATTTAATTTTATTTTTTCAGTTGCAAATTCTCTCTCCATCACAATCCTTTTCCCCACACACCAAGGAAGTAAGGAAAACAAAACCCATTATAACTCCCCCCCTCCAAAAAAAGAATGAAAAAGATGTATGCTTCATGATGCACTATGAGTCTATCAGTTCTCTATTTTGAAGTTATATGTCATCAGAAGTCCTTTGACAATGTTGTTGGTAACTGTCTTGATCAGACTTTTTTAAGTCTTTCAAAGTTGATTATCTTTTCAATAGTGTAATTACTGTCTAAATTATTCTCTCTGTTCTGCTCACTTCACAGTATAAAAGTCTTTCCAGGTTTTTTTAAAAAACCATTCCCCTTCATCATTTCTGACAGCACAATAGTACTCCATTATATTTCTATAATATAACTTATTCAACTATTTCCCATTTGATGGGCATTTCATTAGTTTTTAATTCTTTGCCAACACAAAAAGAGCTCCTATTAAACAAAGAAACAAACAAGTTTTATCTACATAAAGAATTCTCTTCCTTTCTTGACTTCTTTAAGGTTTACACTGAGTAGTGGTATCTAAGGGTATGCATAATAACTTTTAGGACAGTGTTCCAAATTACCTTGCAGAATGGTTGGACAAGTTCATAGTTCCACCAACAGCTTATTAAAGCATGATTTTCACATAGCTCCTCCAGCATTTGTAATTTTCTTTTTGTCAACTTAGCCAATCTAATAAATGTTAGCACCATTTTCTTAAGGGATTAACTACTCTTATCACTCCTACTTCATCATAATAAGGTCATTTACTAATGTTTTTTCAAATAGTCATTTAATAATTTTGAGTGGCGTATGTCTGTAAAAGGAAATTAATGGAATATAAACTATTTAGAAATTTTTGTTGCTTCGCCAGATGGTGCCAATCTTTTAGGAAATTTAGTTGGCTGCAGTATAGCTTCTGCATTTCTAAATATAATTATTCTCAACAGGTTGAAATTCAAACAAGCCAAAGTATTTCTATAAATTGTTAACTTCTAAATAAAATAATATAATAACATACATTGGAAACACGATGTGTTTGGGAACCTCTCTTTTTCAAAAAGTAGGAGCTAAGATCACCATCTTTTGGAAAGCATTTTTCTTTTTTAGTGATACTGATTCTGTGTACCCACTAACCCTTTGTTCTCTGCCAATATTCTCAAATGTAACACAAATTCCCATAATTCAGAACCAAAAAAGGATGAAATATCATGAAACCCAGGAATGAAACATCATAGGATGGAAATGCCAACATAGATTTGGCTCATGAAAAAAAAATCATGTCTACTGAAGAAAATAGGAAATTACCTTTCCCATCCCCCAATTAATGGAATTAACTCTCTCTCCAAGGTTGTTTCAGCCCCATAATTTAGAACAAGTAATGTTCGTAATATACCACCTGCTTCTGGGCTACAATCCCATAGCAAATTCCCAGACTATTAGTACATGCCAATTGAGGCAGCTGAATTCAGAATGAACAAAGAAGTTAGTTTATAGATCACATAATTTGTACATATGTATCATGTGATTCAACTATATAGCTGTCAGAGAGACCATTTGTATTGTGTGAACACACAAAACACACAGCTTTATATTTTTTTTTTCTAAAGGAAAAATAGCAAGGAACAAAATATCCTGACACATTGCAATGGAATCCTTGTTAAATTGAGAAAGTTATAAAGACAGATCTTGTTTAGATAAAGACCCCACTGGGAAATAAATTGTTTTCCTGTGTCCCTAAATCTTGTGACAGATATTATTAATGTACTAAAAAGCAATCCAACAGCTATGAATGTTAGGAGCTGCTTAATAAAAGAAATTATCTGCAGGCACAGAAGGGATTAGATGATACATATTTCAATGTCTATTTAGGAAAACCTTGGTCAGAATATTTTGCTTCTGGACCTCTAACCCTATCCTTCTCTACTTGGAGAGAAAAGAGAAGCAATAAGTTAAGGTGTGGGAAATGACTAAATTTCCATTCCTTTCTTCAAAAAAGGTCTGGAATAAGGTGCTCCAATGTAATTTGAAAGAAATGAAAAAATACTTAATATGTTTGTAGGAATTTTTTGAAAGAACCTCCTTAATGCTATTAAAATCTCTGAGTCAGTAAAGCGATGTGTTCCAAATATGGTTAAGCCTTTCTGATCACAGGATTACAATATTGAAACTTTTCTTTTTAATAAAATTCAATTGTGAATAAGTATGTGAATGTTTATCTACTTTCTTCTTTACCTCTCATAAAGTAAGCAAATACCCTGTTATATTATCTTATATAATAAAATCAGAAAGTTATAGTAATATAATTCTAAATACATAATTTTTAAAAGTTCAAGTAAAGGCAACCTTATAGAATAATAAATGACTACTATACCTGCAGACACACATACTCTCTCAAGTCCAGGCAAAAGCTCTGAGAGAATGGTTCCTATTTTTGCTCTCCCTAGCTGTGTGACCTAGGACAAATTAATTTAATCCTTGGTGCTCATAATCTCTTAGTGTTCATGAATACTAAATTGAGGGGGAAGGAATAAGCATTTATATAGTGCCATTTACATGACAGGCACCATGCTAAGAGCTTTTTACAAATAAATTATTTGATTCAAATATTATCTCATTTGACACAACAAACTGTGCCTGAAATATAGATGACTGAATTTTAAGAACAAGAAAAGCATTAAAAGGGTCAACAAGGCCAGTTCTTCGAAAATACAAGTACAATTCTTTGAAAGATAAACTAAGATTAGCAATATGTATATACAGAGAGAGAGAGAGAGAGAGAGAGAGAGAGAGAGAGAGAGAGAGAGAGATATTCTACAGACCATTTTGGGATTTAAGGAAGTTTTGCATATTCATGCTTCCTCTGCCAAAAGGTATAGCTACTCTGTGCTTACAAAAATAAATCAACCAATAAATCAGTCAACAAGCACTTTTTTAAGGATCACTTTAAAGTGCTGGCACTTTGACTTAGAGATGATGGCCTCAAACAGGAGTCTATGAACTTTTTTTTTTTAGTATTTAGTATTTTTTAGTATTTCTTTTAGTATTTAGAATGATAATATGCTATTATTTAATATAAAGTTTTTTAAGGGCTTTTACTATTTAAATGCATTAGTATTTATATGGGACTCTGGGCAAGTCATTAATCTCTCCAGGTCTAAGTAACTCCTTAAGACTATAAGTTAGATCATACTCTCATAAAAGTTGCTGAAACCATAATGAGCTGGTAGAGTTTCTTCATGCTGGAATTTCCTATATTGATGAAATTGGGTCTTAATTCCTGATCCTAATAATTCAATTCCCATTGAAATGCTAAAGAAGATACATCACTGAGCAGTTTCCAAGACCAGCTACCCTTTATTCTCCAGAAATTACCTGAAGGATCTCATGCCTCAAGCTTCAGAACTCCATTTTCAGATCCCTTTTAAGTATTTTCTTCCTACTTTAGAATATCAGCTCCTTGAGGGAAGGGCTCTTTGCTTGTACCCTTATCCTTTATGCATGCTTCAATATTAGCTTTTTTGTCTTGCTTAAACTATTTCCCTTGAAGATGCTCTGTTATATCCATGATTTTTTGGTTCTTGATATTATTGTTAGTAGCATATTTTAAATACGGAACGGTTTTTCAAGTACACACCAAATTCTCTAGTGTTTTCACTATACTTTGCCCTATTATATATTTTTTTTCAGTACATGAATAAACCACAAGTAGAGAATTGCATCAAAAGCTTCAGGAAGATCAATAAAGGTGATACAAATGTCACAGTCCTTTTGGATAGCTTGCTTAATAATCACTGAATCAATAACAATGCACCTCCATGCACCCAGGGGGCTTTTTGTCATATCCTTTTAGTTTATTGGCCAATTTATTGTTTTCCTGCAAGAGTTCATGGATTTCTAGTGATACAAACTGTGAATGCTTTTTATAAAGGGCATAATTACATAATTGGATAGTTCACTTGTCTTCTTATTTGGGGGTACTAAATATACAATATCTTTTAAGAAACATGGAACCAAGATTATGTACGAGAAAGCTAGTAAGTGCTTTAATTAGCACTTTATTCTATGTTAACTGCTCAGTGGTTGACCCAGTAATCATTCACCTTCCACTTTCCAGTTCTGTACAGAAGTGTCTTAGCCTACTGCCCTGTCCTTCATTATGTTAACTGGGGTATAGGCTTTTTATTTTATGCTTATTCCAACAATTATTTCCTTTATGTAAAACTTCTGATCAACACTTAGCACAGTACCAAGGACATGGCAGGCCCTTAATAAATGTTTATTATTGATTTGCTGACCAGGTAGATAACCAGAAATTTTCTATCTGCTCCTTCAATGTTCCTGCTCTTCACCTATTTCTTTATTTCTCTGGTCTCTAGTTAAGTTTATGATAGATTAAAAAGATGGTTGGTTCTTTGATTTTATCCTTGAATTACTTTAACCTTTTCACTTTTGCTTTCAATTGCCAATTAAGTGAATCAAGAACATCCAATATACTTTCCTTTTCCAGGTGCCTTAATTGCACAATATGACATTCAACTTTTCTATTCCTAAACCAGCTAGATATAAACATAATATTTGAACCACATTTCTGGGGATGATAACACCTGGATTTTTTAAGTTTTTTGTCATGGTGGTTGATACTTATCTTCAAGAATATTTTTTGATAATGCTAGACTTTATCACTATACCTCAACTGCCTTCTCCCTCCAGCTCTCTTGCCCCCCTTTTCCACTGATTAATGCTTCTTAGAATTTTCATTATGAAGACGAGCTCAGGAAATTTTAGGCCTATGCTATCCATACTTCCTAATATCTTTCATTGACACTCTCCTCACTTGTTTTCAGCTCCATTTTAAGCATTGCCTTCCCTCCTTAGAAGGGTGGAGATTATCTTTTCATTCTGCTTGATTTTTATCTCCAGCCTTTAGCATAGTGTCTGGTAACAAAGGGGATGCTCAATAAATGCTCAGTAATATGCTTATTGAACCATATTTCTTCCCATGGATCTTACTATGGCAATGACCAAACACTTTGGTGTACAGATCTTGAAATTTATGTTTTACTGTCAACTCTTGCAGGGAAATATATTCATTGAAGATAGCTATAGCTAAAATCAGATTTTAAAAATTATTTTGCTTAAATGTAATTGATCCACTAGTTGGATTCATTCTGTTAAGCTCGAAAAAAAGTTTTTTTCAAAATTACTGTCTAACTATGCTCATCACCTTGTCAAAATCATTTAAGCTTTTAAAAATTGTTTAAGACAGTAAGGTGTTGTTTTCAGCATTTGTCTAATTATCAGGTATAATTTTTGGAGTTGGTATTAAATGAAAATGTCCAGTGAAAATGTCAAGTTCTTTAACTTTTTCATTGTCATCTCATATTTCAAAAATCTAGTTTAGAAATGAAATTATTTCTTATAATTTCTCTGTAGTTGTCAGCAATATGTAGTGGTATAATTTGAAACTGAAAACAAAACAGTATGTAGTCCTTGTTTTTAATTAGTTCCACTTTTGTTCATGGTCATCATCGATAACATTTATATAGCACTCTGTGAGCTTTACAATGATCATTTCACTTGATCCTGACAACAACTCTGCAAGGTATGTGCTATTATTATCCTAATTTTATCAATGAAAAAACCTTGGCAGAGATTAAGAAATTTGTCCAAATTTGTAAATCTAGTAATTATCTGGGGTCTCAATGCTCTATTCATAGTGCCATTGTATACATTGGTTCATAATGAAAGCATTCAGACCTTCAACACATTTCATGTGAAATTGTGGTTTGCCTGACGTAGAGATCAGCATCATGAAGCACTTTTAATATGTGGGATTCTGGTATTATTTGGTATTTTTGCTATCCTCTATATTTAGCATATTTACAATGATTTTGAGTAAGGGGAATCTGAAACTGTGCTATTCCATCTATTCCAGTACATTAAAAAAAGAAAAACATTCAGTGGTTAGTGAAGACATTCTGATATGTCTTCAGAGTTACCCTAATGACATCAGAGAACACAAACTGTCAAACAGAAGTCGTCCATTAGCTTGTATTTACATAATGCTTTAAGATTTGTAGTTTATGAATATTTTATCATTTTATCTCAACCACAACCCTAGGAAGTAGGTGCTATTTTTATTCCCATTTTGCAGAAAAGGAAACTGAAACAAAGAAGTTTTAAGAGACATTCCTGAAGTCATATATTTGAAGTCAGCCTTCAGGGCAATCTATCCACTTTGTAACTTTGCCATTGTTTCTCCCTCTGATTTTCCTCCATCCCCATCCCCATATGGATTATGAAATTGGTCTTTGATGAGGTTACTCATTCTACTCCTACCACTATCAGCACTACCATAGAAACTAGCATATACTAAGTGCATAATTGTTTCTGATTCACTAAAGTGACCACCACTCTCTTGGAAATTTCCTACTTCTTTCCCAATTTAAATGTCATGCTATTATATCACAGATATGAGCATGGACAACAAAAAATTTAAAAGGTTAATTTGACAAAATGCATCAAGCAAATTTGGGAACTCTGAGTAGATTCAAGAGGTGGGGTGATGACGGAATGGCGATTTAAAAATATTTACAAGATTAATCTAGTAAGTAGTTACCATATCTGATCTGGATGTATCCTTTTGTATATAGAAATTCAAATAGCATTACATTGGAGTCTTGAGTTTGAGAATAAGGAAAAAAAAATTTACAGAAGGATGCTCCTAGGTCAAAACATTAGGAAAAAACCCTCCAGTTAAATTGCCACCAGCATGTCTTGTATATCAGCTGAAAAAATCTCTGAATATATTGCTCAAATTCTTAAACTGATATTTCTTTATGTAAAAAGCACACTTTTTGGAACTTTCTCCTATTTACAAATAAGAAGGTAAGGCCACTAACGCAAGAGAAATAATTTATCTCAAGTGCTTTAGTGATTAGATATCTGACTATGGATTACAACTCAAAAGTCAGGAGGATCCAGGCTGTCATTTTGTCCACTTAACCACATCTCCATTTCATGATCTACTGCCACCAAAGAATATAAATTGAGGAAATTTAACAGCTTGGGGCATCTGTGTAAAAATATAAATTTTTCTGGATGAACTATTGTAGAAACAATGTGTCTCAATCCACAGCTGTTACCTTAAAAAAAAAAAAAAAAAAAACCAACCTTCATCACTTCTCTTCCACATAGTACTTTATATACTCTATTTCTGTCCTCCTGTTCTTCAAGCTTATTCTTTATAAAGAAGCACTATTAGCCACAAAAGATAAAAATGATACTCCCAAATAAAATATGTATCTTTGCAGGGTCTGGTCCTAAGCTGCTAAGGAAAGGGGAATTCTTTGTCCATCATATCCTAAGATCCTTAATCCTTCCCTTTTCACTTTTCCTTTTATAACCTAACTACACATAAATCAACCAGTTATCAGTGAGTTTTTAAAGCATCTTCTATGTGCTACAATGACAGATTCTGGGAGTAAAAATACAAAAGGATGAATTTACTTGCAAGATAACATTCGAATGCAGAGACAAGTACATGTATAATTACATAGAGATAAAAAGAATATGAGTACAAACATATGAAAAATAGTTAAATGCAAGGCATTTTGGGAGGGAGGGAACTAGCAATTAGGGATGCAGAAAGGCTCATGCAAGAAGATGGTACTTGACTTACATCTTCAAAGAAGAGTACTTTATGAGGGTAAGGTAAGGAGAGAATGTAATCCAGGCACGGGGGTGGGTTGCAATGAAGTCATGGTGACAAGAGGTGGTGTGCCATGTATAAGGAATAGAGATGGATCATAGAGTTTAGGAGGAAAAATAATATTTGGTTATTTTCTCTTTACTGAGAAGATAAGTTGAGGTTATACTAAGAAAGGCTCTAAAAGCTAAATGGAGGAGTTTCTAATTTATCCTAGAGTGTAATAGAAATTTGTTGGAGGTAACATGGCCATATTGACACGTAAGGAAATTACTTTATTAGCAATGTGGAGGATGATCTAAAAGAGGGGGAAATGAAATAGGGAGAACAGTTGCAGTAAAAAGGGGAAGACACAATGAAGACCTGAACTATGATAGTTGTCATTTGGTTGTGAAGCAGGAATCAGAAACAAGAGAAGATGGAGCTTAAAGGAACTTTGATGGGAATATTTTACAGCAAAGAGATGTGAGGGATAGGGACATTAAATGACTTTCACTAAATCACACAGATAGAAAGTAAACCCAGGGTTTGGACCCAGGTGCTCTTTACTCTTTTCAATGCACTACAGTCAATTATCTAATGGTAAAAACTATTTTATTTTCATCTTCCTCATATTTGAGGGGAAAGATAGATAGATAGATAGATAGATAGATAGATAGATAGATAGATAGATAGATAGATATAGATATATTTATATACATATGAGATAAATTCCAGGTATACTACTTTACTTAGCCATGCTGGACCTTAAAGCAGTGTTCTTTTTGCAAGTTCTCTGTTTTGCCAGAGGTGAGCCCCAGGCTGTCATAATCCTATCTTTTGATAGCTTCATAGATTTAACATTGAAAGAGACCTCTGAGGATTTCATTTTACAGGTAAGAAAACTGAGGCCCCAGGAGGGCAAGTGACAAGCTACAAACCAGTGACATTCATGCAGAGAAGAAGCATTAGAGGAGGAATTTGAAAATTTGTCCTGATTTTTTCCAGTGTATCACACTGCCTCCTTAGTGATCCTTTTAAATTCACTGTGGATCCCTATTTTCAATCCTGAGAAGACTGTATGAGACCAGAAATTGCCAAATGGAGGAAGAGGGAAGAAGATGCTCATATTTGAGATTTTCCTCAAAACCTGATATGCTAAATGCCTGTAAATCTCTCATTTGGGCAAGGCATGAATGCATGTTAAATTAGATTTGAAAACGACTGGGCCAGAGGCTTTGAGCCACTTTTAGGCACTGGTAAAATCTATGCCTTGCAGTGGGATAGAATAAATATCTACATAAAAGAGAACAGACTTCTAGTATTGTAAAATGTGCAAATTGAGACAGAATTCTCAAATTCACTAAGCTTTTATTATAAGCCAGATACTGTGATGAGGGATACAAAAAACAAGAAAACAGTATGGTTCTTTTTCTTTTTTATTGTTTTCAGTCACACTGGATTCTTCATGAACTCATTTGGGGATTTCTTGGCAAAGATATCAGAATGGTTTACTATTGCCTTTTCCAGCTCATTTTACAGATGAGGAAACTGAGGCACACAGTTAAGTGACTTGCCCAGGAGTACATAGTACTGAAGTTGCATTTGAAATCAGATCTACTTGATTCCAGACCCAGTGCTGTATCCACTGTGCTATCTAGCTACTTTCCCTATTCTGTAGGAGGCCACATTTTTCTAATTGGTATTGGAGGATTAAGAGCATACATGAAGTTAAGGCATCCACTGTAAGAGGGGATGCAGAACTGAAGGTTATCTAGGAGAGACTCATCTTCTTATGAATAAATAATAGTAAGAAATGGACATCACTATAATACTGTGTACCACCCCCTCTGGCGGCTGTTTTCCTTTGCCTATATTTAGTCCCAACTCTGCCTTATCTCATGGTTTATCCCCACACTAAGACTTGATTCTCACCTGGTCATCAGTTAAATTCCATAAAGATGGCAAGGACAAGTTTTGTATGGAATACTTATATTATCAGAGACCTTGGCAAACATCATCCTAAAATGCTTCTCCATGCTTCCCTTCCCTTCCTTTTCCTACAGGCCTAATATTTTGTTAAATTCTGCTTTACACTGTGTAGGTATGTTAAAATTTCTTTACAAATTACCAAACATTACAAAGGATCATTAGGGCTGGAAGGGACTTTAAGAGATCATTTGCTCCAATTGCCTCGTTTTACACATGGTAATTAGGCTGAAGGTAGTCAAGATAGCAAACCATGAAGCTGAGATTAAAATCTAAAGTCTGCAGACTTCAAATCTGTGTCTTTTTCACTGTGCTATAGTTCTGCTTCTCCTGGCATACCATGTGCCAGGCATTGTGCTAGAAAATGACTGACCTCAAGGAAGAGAAACATTTCCAATTAAGTTGTAAGAACAAACACTTATTAAATTGAGATAATTAAGGTTCATATTCTATAACTTGAGGGGAGAAGGTGATATCATATATTTGCCAAAAAGTTAATATAATGAAGGAATAATGTAGTCAAAATATTGCCCACCAATATTTTGTAAATTAAATTAAATTTTAAATGACCATTTTAGTTGTTTAAAAATGTCTTTTTAAAATTTTTTTCATTAAGAAATTAGGGAGTGGGTCTGATAATTATTTCATGTATGTTTTCAAGTTCTTTGCATATCTTCTTTAAGTGGTTTTTTTTTTTTTTTTTTTTTTTTTTAGTGTAAAGAAGGTATAAAATATATAATAAAAGAAATGTAAACCATAAAGACTAAGTATTTGTAGCACCTAAAACTCCACGGGTGAGTTAGCATGCTCTAAATTGGTTGAGGTAAAGGAGGAATCAGGAATGTTGGGTTTTATTCAGAAATCTAAACTTTAATTTAAGAAAAACATTTACATATTTGAATTTCATATAATTAATTTTTATCAGAAACTATAATTTTCTTATTCTATTTGATTTTGGAATGACAGTTGTTGAAAAACATCTTCTTAATTTAAAATCTGGCCTCAAGATACATTATTAGCTGTGTGATCCTGGACAAATCACTTAACTGTTTTCCTCAGTTTCCTCATTCGTAAAATGAGTCAGAGAAGGAAACGGCAAACCACTCTAGTACCTTGTCAAGAAAATCCCAGATGGGACCACAAAGAATTAAACACAACAGAAATGACAACAAATTCTAGGAAGTTCTAGGGAGCAGTTCTTCATGTTGCCAATAATCTCACTGTAAAATCACATTTCATTTCAAATGACTCCTTCCCACTCTGACTTAAGTACAAGTTACTCACCCTCAGTCCCTCCACTAAACTACCCTAAACAAGGGCTTCTTAAAACTGTTTCCACTCACAACCTCTTTTTGCTCAACTTAGGTATACAACCCTAGGTAAAACGGCATATAAAAAAGGCATAGAAAGAAAACACTGATAATAAATCATAATTTCATGACCGCCACATCCAGTTCCTTGATCCCATATGGGGTTAAGAAGCTTTGCTAGATTACTTCATAACATTCTTCCCTATTATGCCAACTTTCTGAATCTCTATGTGACTTTTATTGGTCCTAAAATAGTGTCTAGACATAATATGTGTGTATAGCCAACCTACTGTATACAGTAGTGCAGCATATAGCAAAACACAGGATCATCACTCACCCCTCTACTTTCAGCATTTCTGTGGCCACCTCATCCATTTCTAAGAATTTAATTATTTTTTCTCTGCTATGTATTCTAAGTCTACTTAATTCCCAGTTGTTCCCTGGAGCTTCACACCATATTTCCAAAGTGTCTGCATCGTACTTGTTCTTGTATATCAACCAACAACAAAAGCTTAATGTGTCTAAAACTAAAATCATCTTACTTCACAATCTTGCCATACCCCATCCTCTATTTCTGTTACTGCCTTAAATAAATCTGTTTCAGGCTTTGTTTATCAGCAGGGTCAGTGAGTTTT
Source organism: Sminthopsis crassicaudata (assembly GCF_048593235.1). Classification (NCBI taxonomy): domain Eukaryota; kingdom Metazoa; phylum Chordata; class Mammalia; order Dasyuromorphia; family Dasyuridae; genus Sminthopsis; species Sminthopsis crassicaudata. The sequence goes on along the minus strand of NC_133620.1, from coordinate 130,201,667 downwards.
TTTGAGAACTACAAGACAAATCTGATACTCTTAAGGGAGGATGTTTAGTTGGGGAACAAACCATAAAAAAATATTAGGAGGGAGACCTTCAAGAATGAATTCTGTGTATTGTTAGAAATCAGTTTTACTCGAGTTATATTCCTACCAATTGTTATTATCATGACTATTATTAATGGTTTCCCGCTGGTTCCTAAATAAAGAATCCATTTCTGATTTTAGCATTCAAGGACCTTTAAAATCTAATTTCAACATTCCTGTCAAACCTTACCTCATACATTTCTACTGCAGCCAAATTGTATTACTTTCTATTTTTGTCCTATTAGTTGTTATTTGCCATGGGGGCCATATTTTCTTGAGTCTTCTCCATTTCTTGGTGAATGTGTTCTTTGTGCTTTGTGGAGGGTTCCCCAATACAGGCAGATGTAAGGGACCCTGTCCTCACAATGTGCTCATAGAGTCTTGCCAACTTCTTTGAACTTATCAGATTCTCCCCTATTACCCATCATTTGCCCTGTTATAATATAACTTTGACAGTATAACATGTATTCTATCGAATACATGGTGTTTTGTACATACTAGGCAAATAATAGATGTTTGTTGAATTGAATTAAATTGGAAAAAAATATGAAATTAAATTCCATAACAATGTAAAAAGGAGTAACCAGCCAACGACATCCAAAAAACCCCAACACAAAACAAAACAAAAAACCAACCCAAAAAACTAACTTATATTAGCAACTATCTTGAATGCTATTTATTGTCTACCCACCCTTAGAATTCTGCATCATTTGACAAAAGTAAATCCTTCTTCAAGTCATTTCTTCATGGTTCTCCCCATTCCTTACTCCCTCACTCTGGCTTGATTCTTATCTTGCAACCTTTGAACATCACACTAGTCAACCACTCTCATTTCCAAGGTATGATACAGGCAAAATGTGCTCTGGGCAGTACTATGTGTAGATGATTACTAAGAAAGCAGGAAATCAAATGCAAAATGTACAACTTGAGGAGACAAAATAACTATGAAATCAGAACCAAATCAAATCAGTAGATTTTGAACATAATGAAATTATTTCCACTGAGGTTCAGTAAAGACCCTTCCATCACTTTTAAACCATTCCAACAATACCACATTCTCTACAAATCCTAAGAATGAATAAAAAAGGTTAATATTTTTCTGACTCTCACATTATTTTTTTTGTCTTTCCTTAAATATGGTTCTGATAGCATTGATTCTCATAATGAATTTTAATAGGAAATCTGTAGAATATAATATGGCTTTTCTGTCCACCAAGGATGCTAAGAACCATGGTAAGAGGATGCAAACATCTTTATATTCAATCCTGGCCTCTTGTTCCACATTTTAAAGGTAGACACTTCCTTATTTTCAATCTTTCTATCCCAAGTACTTCAAGAGACACTTAATAAATGGTTGTTGATTGATTGTGGGTTGATTAATTCTATCTCCATTTCAGCTACAAAGTCTCTGGAGATAGATCTCCAATTGGATACTCTCTAATCCAAAATTACAATGAGAAGTAAATCCATTCCTTTAGTCACATGTTCTAGAATTTTGTCAGAAACAGAAAGCTCATCAGCCTGTAATTGTAAACTTTCTTCCTTCCTTCCTTCCTTCCTTTCTTTCTTCCTTCCTTCCTTCCTTCCTTCCTTCCTTCCTTCCTTCCTTCCTTCCTTCCTTCCTTCCTTCCTTCCTTCCTTCCTTCCTTCCTTCCTTCCTTCCTTCCTTCCTTTTTTTAGGGAAATGAGGCATTGTCATTCTTCAGTCAACTAACTCTCTTTTATCCACAACCTTGCAAAGATAATTGAAATCCCTCACCAGTTTTGGTAACAATTCCTCATTAACCTTTTGTGTTCTTTTTCCAGACCCAAAAATTATTTTCATTTTCTGCTTACCTTAAGCATAGATATCTTATCTAACCAAATAAATTATATCTTTGAAAGGCAGTACAGTGAAAGGAAAACTGGCTAAGAACCAGAAAACCTACATTCAAATTTGGCTCTATAACTTATTACTTACGCAACTCTGAGGCTTAGTGGATAGAAAGTTAGGCTTTAAGTCACGAAGACCACAACAAATCACTTTGTCTCTGACAATCTGTTTCCTTATCTGTAAATAGTGTTAATAAAAACACCTAACTCTTAGAGTTGTGAGGATAAGATGAGATAATTGTAAAGTACTTTGTACAAATAATAGGACTATGATAATATTCTCTTCCTTTTTTCCTTCTTTTCTCTCTCCCTCTCCTTTTCTTTGCCCTTCTCACCACTTAGGTACTACAGTTTCTCACTTGTCACTTGAGAAGTTCTTCAGAGCTCTGTAACCATGTTCTTATGATCTAATTCACTACTATACTTCTTTTGATTCCCTCATAACATCAATATATTAGTTATTTGAACTACATTAGCTATGGAATATTAAAGTTATCTCTACAGAACTTAATTTCTACTAATGAAACTAATAAATACTCACTTAGGATATCAAGTCCTAAGATGTGAAGTAAAATTTTAATTAAAACAGGAAATTAGGGGGCAGTTAGATAGCACAATGGATAGAACATTGGCCCTGGAATCTGCACATATCTACTATATTATCTAATGTATTAGAAAATATATTAGATAAAGTATCTTTAGTTTCTTATCCATGAATTTTTTTTGGTGACAATTCTTATTCCCAGTAAAATAAAAAATATTTGAGTTGAATTGGAAGGCTTTTAGAGCTTTTATCTGACCTTCTACTGCCTGTATTAATCAATGCTATAACAATAATAACAACAATAATATTTACTGATCTGAACTATTTTTTTAGAAATTCTTTCATATATAGATGTCCTTGTATCAATGAAATCAGAGTACTCAACCACAACAACAACAAAACCCAAACATAATAACATTTATGTAATGTTTTAAGGATTACAAATCAGTTGAATCAAAATCAGCCCAGGGATTTTTAATCTTTATTGTGCAATTATAGACCCCTTTGACCAAAATATAAAAATCCCTGGGCTGCATGTAGTGTTTCCAAAGTTTAAATGTTCACAATGAAAATTTAAAAATCAACTGGTAGGAGCCTACCTACTGATTTCTTTGTCCTAAAATCAAAACAATACAAAACTCTGGCTGCTGCCAAGATGATACTCCAAGTCTTATAATATGACTGAACCCACCAGAACTTCTGATATACTAAGATTGCTTTTAAGAACTCAAGATCACCTCCACACCAATAATTAGAGACAGCAGAGTAGGACTTGTGGAGGCTACATCACTTAATAAAAAAAAATCTTAATAACAGAAATAAAGAATATTATTAGGAAAGTATATGAGCAAATTATAAGGTGGGCTGCTTATATGGACAGAGTAAAGAATAAGAAGCAATCTATTGGATCAATAGCCTTATGATATCTGGAGAAATCAACTAAGGCCTCTTGATCACTCTGATAAACTTATGGGAAGACAGATAAGAGCAGCATAGTAGCAAAGGCATGGAGGAAAAGGCATCTTTGAAGGGAAGCTCTAAATCACTGATATCATAGGTTTTCCTGAATATTTAAATATTAGTTTTAAAAAGCTTGGAATTAGGTTTTTATTATTCAGTAATTCAGCTGTGTACAACTTTTCTTGACCTTTGTGACCATATCCTCCTAATAGTGTTCATGAGGTTTTCTAGGCTAAAGTACTATTAAGAAACTGTTCATAGCCTTTGGCCCAGAGATCTCGCTACTGGCTTAATAATGAAAAGAAGTTAAAGATAGCAAGAAAAGATTTATATGTCCAAAAATATTCAGACCAGCTCTGTTTATAATAGTAGGACACAAAAAATTATCTCCCTAACAATTAAGGAATGGCTGGGCAAACTGAAACTCTATCCTAATGGAATATAAGTAACAATAATTGTGAGGAATTCAGAGAAATATGAGAAGATTTGTAAAAAGTGATTCCACTACCAAAAAAAAAAAAAAAGATCAATATACACAATGACTACTAACTGAAAATTTCAAATGACAATACTAAAAGGAAACAAAACTCTTGCCAAATGCAATAGAAAATGGTGGTATTGCTCTATTCAAGTTAAGTTTTCTGCTAAAAATAGTAAATTAGAGAAAGAGACATGACATGAACTAATTTTTTTATCATCATGCAATTAGGCAATTTTACTTATACATTCTCTAAATTTCTTTGGGGATTAAATGGGAAATATATATATATATATATATATATATATATATATATATATATATATATATATATATATATATTTTTTTTTTTTAATCAAGGTAACATACAAATTTGATATAGAAAAACAACTAATTAATAGAGATGAAATATCAAACCTAGCTCACTTGGACCGTTCCTATCCCATGGTGTATACATGTGTATATGTATGTATATATGTGTGTAATACACATATGCATTTGTGTCTGTGAATGCATGCATATGTATGCATATAAATATATATATATTGTGTGTATATATATAGATAAATACTTTGCATATGTGTGTATGAACATGAATACATACACCTACAGAGGAAGAGTACTATAACAGATAAAAATGCTGGAATAGAATAAGAAAGTTTGTGGCCACACCTTGAATCTTAGAGTTATTTAGAGTTTTATTTGTTTAGATTCCTTTCTCTTTTATGGCACCATTTCACAAAAAAACACTTGTGTATAAAGCTACATAGTAGATAAAGTATTGGAAATGGAGATATAAAAACCAGAGGTCATATTTTTTTATGTGTGAGGCACTATACAAGTCACTTAAGGGGAAGAGAAAGAAGTATGTCAGACACTGTGCTAAATGCATTATATATCCCCTTTTGTCCTCATAACAACCCTGGGAAGCAGGTGATATTATTGTGATGAGAAGGACAACAGATATGAAGCAACTTTTCCAAAGTCACACAGTTAAGAAGTGCTTTAGACTTGTTTAACTCAGTTTTTGCTGGCTCCAGGTAGAACTCTGTCCACTGTGTCACCTAGCTGTCTTAGTACCTGTGAGTCTTGTTTGTTATTGTTCAGTCATTTGATTATGTCTGACTCTTTAACTCCTTAGACTCCATAGCATGGAGGACCTTTTTGTTTTTAAGTCTGCCCGAGCCCATTATTCATTGCTTCCATGAAACTCTCTATTCAACTCATCCTCTTCCATCCATTTCTCCTCTTGCCTACAGTTTTGGCCAGTATCAGTCTTTCCCAGAGATATCTGTTAGCTATATCAGTGCTGAGACCTGCAGACAGAAAGACCTGAGTTTGAATCCTTATCAATACATTATCTGAACCTGGTAAATCCCTTATCCCTGTTTGTTTCCGTTTCATTATTAAATGATCTGGAAAAGGAAAAACCAAAATATTTTGATTTTTTAATAAAGCATAACTAAATTGAAAGGAAATAAGATTTCCCTAAGTATCATGGCCAAGAAAATCCCATAAAGATCACCAGGAGTTGGACATGACAGAACATGACTAAACAATGATAACTTGCCTTCTCATCATGTAGCCAAAGTATATAAGATTCAGCTTCAGTAATGAATAATGAAAACTAATTTTTTAAGTTTAGCTGATTTGATCTCCTTGCTGTCCAAGGGACTCTTAAGTCTTCTCCAGCACCACAATGTGAAAGAGTCAATTTTATGGTGTTTAGCTTTCCTTATAATCCACTCTTATAGCCATATAATGCTACTGAAGTCTTGTTGACAAAGCAATAGCTCTGCTTTTTAGTATGCTATTCAGATTTGCCTTAGCTTTTCTTCCAAGGAGCAAAATCTTTTAATTTCATGGTCATAGTCTTTGTCAGCAATGATCTTTGAACCCAAGAATAAGAAATCCTACATTGCTTTTATTTATTTTCCCTGTATTTGGCAGCAAATAATGAGATTCAATGCCATGGTCTTAGTTTTTCAGTTGTTGTTTTTTTTTTTTTCTTTTTCTTTTTAATGTTAAGATTCAAGCCAGCTTTTACACTCTCCTCTTTTACCATCAAGAACTTCTTTAATTCTCCTTCATTTTTTGGCACCAGAATAATATTGTCTGCACGTCTGAAATTGTTGATATTTTCCTGGAAATCTTAATTCTGACACTTGATTCATACACCCTAGCATTTTGCATGATGCATTCTGTATATGTTAACTAAATAAGGAAACAATATATAGCCTACCGTACTTCTTTTTCAATCTTGAGCCAACCAGCAGTCTCATGTTTAAGCTACACAGAAGTTCCTCAGAAGACAAGATGATCTGCTATGTCCATCTCTTTGAATTGACATAATTTGTTGTGATTCACATAATCAAAGGTCTTAGTATATTCAATGAAACAGAAGCAGTTCCCTGGAACTCCCTCGATTTCTCCATAATTCATCCTCAGTTTACTCATCCAAAATTAAAAGTGTTAGATTAGATGGTATCCAATATCCCTTATGAATCTAAATTTATAATCCTATGATAGGGAAGTTTTTTCTGCCAAGGGTCATTTGGAGATTTATAACATCATTTGTGGGCCATGCAAAATTATCAACTGAAAAACATAAAAGCAGTGAGAGGTGTTTGCACTTAGCTTTAAAACTCATTACTGTGTGAAGTTGCTGAGGCAGGGCCAGATCAAATGATTTCATGGGATTTCTATGGCCCATGGGCTGGATGTTTGTTCCCCACCCTTGTCCTGTGATGTTTTGAGACTTTTTGAATCTCAGTTTCAATCTTAAAATGTGGATGAATGAATAAATGGAGATAACAATGCATAGGGCATATGAATAGACAAGATGGTCCCTACTCTCAGGGAGTGCATTCTAAGTAGAGTAGCATACCAAGCAGAAGTAGTATATATCCCTAATAGTGGAAAAAATGAACAAGATTCTGAAAATGCTCAATGGTCCTTAGGGTACCCTGGCCAAGCAGATAGCAAGCCTCTTCTTTAATGCCAATTTCATGGATAAAATCATATTTATTCTTGATATGGAACAGCTTGGCAGTCAGAAAAATGTTGGTATTAAGAATTCTTTTCTGAGTTATTATCTGAGTGAGTAGTAGAGGCTACTACAGAGGCAGGGAATAACATCAACACTACCTGCTTTGCAGTTTGTTGTGAGAAATACTCTTAAAGCACCACAGAAATGTGAGTTATCATTATTAATTACCCATCTCCATGATGGATAGTTGTCAGTGCCACAATTCCCCAGATTAAAAATAGAGTTGCTGAAGCTGAGTTATTTCAATAAGCATCTTGAGCTTGCAGCATTTTATTTTGACTTTTTAATAAAACATAAACAAATTGAAAGGTAAATAAGATTTTATTGGGGAGTGGGAATTGGTGATTTCTAAATAAGTTGCTTGGCTTCCTTCTCAATAAGGAAGGAAAATCAGTGTCCTTGGACAAAAGAAAAGGCCAACTCCTTTTTACAAAGCAAATTTCTAGATTTGAGGTGAAAGAAATCGTGGTGAAAATGTTCTTTGAGCGCCAGAGAAATTAAGGTCTGTTCCATACTACAATACAGCTGACACAATGCAAAATGGAATGAGATAGGCTAAGCACAAAAAGGAGGGGGATTTTTTTTTTCATGCTTCAAAATGTACTGACAATATAGGCATCTCTGGTAAACGTAGTCTCTGCTTTCACAGGCAACAATTTCTAAGAAGGATATGACTGCAAGATTTTGATGGTAATGAGAATAGTTGGTTACATAGTTTTCTATTCTTATTACAATCAGTGTCATGTGAATGAATTAATATTGTGCTATTTTCTGTTCTTGTTACAATCTTTGTCACACGAACAAGGAGGAAATCTTAATGTCCAACTAAGATGCAGCTGCATAACCTGAAACTTTCCAGTTGGGAAATAAAACTGCTGCTTTCTTGAAGATGTCAGATTATGGAAACAGGGGCTTGTCACATGCCTCCAAGTCATCTTAGAACATTCTTTTGCTTTTCTGCTCCAGAATTTCTCTATTTATAAAGGGAACCTTAATAAATTACATTATGTCTACATTTTAATAACTAAAAGGAATTTAATAACTTCTCTAGTTTGAGTTGTTTTTAATTTCTGAGTTATTTATATTTGTCTTAATTCCCTTTTTCATTTTGACATAGTGACCTTGTTGTAAGGGTTTGATGTAGTTAGCATTGTTTTATTTAGTTTCAACTTGGTACATACTCATCCTTAATGTACAGTGAGCACATTTAACTTGAGCCTATGAAGTTGACTCATCCTTCAGAAAAGAAATAAAATGTTTTATTATATATTTAGAAAAGAAATCTCTTGTGCACACTGGTAATATTGTGAAATATAAGCTCTTTTCTATTTTGCAAAACTCTTCATTTAGAAACCACGATACAAAGTGGCAGGGGCTACTGGTATACTTAAGTACAAGATAACTATCAGCAAGGTGAAACTCCAACTACTTCATTTTGCAAATAAGAAAAAAAAAAGCAAGTTCAAGGTCCAGGGGGTAAAGCCATAGATCAAAGATTTAGAGTCATAATGATTTTAAAGCTAATCTACTCCAATTTCATTTTATAAATGAGAAACTGAGATCTAAAGAGATGGTGAATTAATAAAAGTACAAAGCTCACAAGTAAGCTTGTTTTAACCAACAATGGGAAATTAAAATAGGATTAAAAATTATAAATCAGAGGCAGCGCCAAGACAGCAGAGGAAAAAAACAGTCGAAACCTCTCCAAACATCTTTAAATAATAACAAAAAACAATTTCTGGAGTGGCAGAAATGACAAAAGAATGGGATGAAGTAATTTTCCAGTCAAAGATAACTTAGAAGATTGGCAAGAAAGGTAGGCCACACCTGGATGAGAATGCAGCACAAGACACACAAGTACAGACCAAGACCCAGACAAGCAGGAACAAGCCTCGAGCCTGCTCCCAAAGCTTTGGGACCACAGACAATAAGGGAGTCTAAGAAATTATCAGAACAATACATGGGTCTCTTTGCTAGCATGGGGCAGGACTCTTGCTTTGCCCATACATGGAACCAAGTCATAGTCTTAACTGGCACTCTCAGGATAAGGAAGAACACTAGAACACCAGAACTTGCAGCCCAACTCACAATTTCAGGGCAGAAAACAGTGCTTGTGGTCACTCAGAGACCAAAGCACAGACCAGGAGAACAGCAAATACACTTCTTAAATCATACCACCTTCAAAGAACTGAAAACTTTACAGATCCCTAGAATCGTGTCTGGAAACAGCTGCACAAAACCCCTAAATCTAGGGATAATGCTCCCTCCACCCTGGAAACAAAGCCCCACTTTAACAAAGAGCTAAACGTCAAGAAACAGAGTGGGAAAAAGAACAAACAACAGAAAAAAATTATAAGAATAGAGAATTACTGTTGTGACAAAGAAGATCAAAACACATACTTAGAAGAAGATAATAAAGTCAGAGTCTGTACACCCAAAGCCTCCAGGAAAAATTAGAATTCATTTCAGACCATAGAAGAGCACAGAAAAGATTTGAAAATCAAGTAAGAGAGTTAAAAAAAAATTGGGGAAAGAAATGAGAGTGATGCAAGGAAAACATGAAAAAAATTCAACAGCATGCATGATAAAGGAGACATACACATACACACACAATTACTGAGGAAAGTAACACCCAAAAACCCCCAAATAAATCAAATGTTTCAAGTGGTACAAAAAGCCAAGGAGAAGAATGCCTTGAAAAGCAGAATTGGCCAAATGAAAAAAGACACAAACCTCATTTCAGAAAATAATTCCTTAAAAATGAGAATTGAGGAAATGGAACCTAATGACTTTATGAGAAATGAACAATAAAACAAAACCAAAGGAATGAAAAAAATAGATGATGTGAAATATCTCATTGCAAAGTCAAATAACCTGGAAAATTGAATCAGGAGAGATAATCTAAAAAGTTTTGGATTACTTGAAAGTCTTGATCAAAAAATGAGCATAGAAATCACCCTTTAAGAAATTATCAGGGAAAACTGCCCTGATATTCTAGAGCCAGAGAGTAGATTAGAAATTAGAAGAATTTACCTATCACTTATTGAAAGACATCCCAAAATGAAAACTCTCAGGAATATTATAGTCACATTTCAGAACTTCAAGGTCAAGGAGAAAACATCACAAACAACCAGAAAGAAACAATTCAAGTATTGTGGAGCCACAGTCAGGATAACACAAGATTTAGCATCTTCCATATCAAAGGATTGAAGGTCTGAAGGGCAAAAGAGCCAATATTAGAACTAAGAACATCTAGCCAGCAAAACTGAATATAATCCTTCTGAGAAAAATGGTCATTCAACAAAATAGAAAATTTTCAAGCTTTCTTACTGAAAAAATCAGAGTTGACCAGAAAAATTTAATTTTCAAATACAAGACTCAAGAGAAGCATAAACAAGTAAACAGAAAAGGAAAATCATAAAGAACTTAATAAAGTTAAATTGTTTATACTCCTACATGGGGACATGATACTTGTAACTCATAAAACCTCTCTCATTATTAGGGAAGAGAGGAGTATATATATATATATATATATATACTTATGCCCTCTGCCTATATATATATATATAGGCAGAGGGCATAAGTGTGAGTTGAATGTGAAGAGTTGAATATATATATATATATATATATATATATATATATATATGAAATTAAAGGATGAGAAATAGGAATGCATTGGGGAAAAAAGGGAAAGGGAGAGGTAGAAGGGGATAAATTATCTCACATAAAAGAAGCAACAAGGGGCAACTAGGTGGCACAGTGGATAGAGCACCAGCCCTGAAGAAACAACAAAAACCCTTTTACAGTGGAGAAGTGGTTATATAATTTAGATAAAATTTGATAGGGATAATGTAAAGTTCTATGCTTAGGTTCAAACAGTCAGCGATACAAGTAAAAAATGGACAGTAGTTTTCCATCCTAATCATGTGCCACAATTTGTTCAGCCATTCCTCAGTTGATGGGTATCCCTTCAATCTCCAATTTCTTGCTACCAGAAAAGAGTTCTACAAATATTTTTGTACATATAGGTTGTTTTCCTTTTTTAAGAATCCCTTTTGGGATACAGACTTAGTAGTGGTATTGCTGGGTCAAAGAATATGCATGATTTTATAGCCCTTTGGGCAGAGTTCCAAATTGCTCAACAGAATGTTGAATCAGTCCACAACTCTACCAAGAATGTATTAATGACTCATTTTCTCCCATAGACCCTCCACCAGTTTCATTTTTTTGTCCTATTAGGCAATTTAATAGATATGAAGTAGTACCTTAGAATTGTTTCAATTTGCAATTTAAACTTCACCACTGAGTTAGAATTTTTTTTTTAAAATATAGCCATAGGCAGCTCTGATTACTTCATTTGAAAATTGTGTTTTATTCCATCCTACCCTTGTTCTATACTTGTTCTCAAAGAACTTGATGTTTTCTCTAAATAATTAAAGTATGTATTTTAAATAAAATTTAAAAGTATATAATTTAGCAGCCGTTCACAACACTAAGCAAAGCTGACTATCAATAATATGTCAGAATGTATTAATTTCTTATAAGGTTAATGAAAAGTCTCTCTTATTATATATACATATTCAACTTAGAAATATAAGAAGGTATTGTTTAATTCTACAGACTACCATCAGCATGAAGCTGTAGTTTATAAGAAACATAACATCACAAAATTTTACATGGGCAGCAAAGGAAGGAAAAAAAGTAGATCCAGACGTCATTCCTATTTATACTTCATGGGCAGCTGGGTGGTTCAGCAGATAAAGTGCTGGACCTGGAGTCAGGAAGACCCATTTTCCTAAGTTGAAATCTGGCCTTGTACATTTACTGACTATGTGACCCTGGACAATCACTTTACCTTGTTTGCCTTAGTTTTCTCACCTTAAAATGAAGTGGAAAAGAAAATGGCAAACCACTTTAGAATTCTTTCCAAGAAAACTCCAAATGGGGTCATGAAGAATTGGATGCAATTGAAACAACTGAGTAACTGGAGTAAGCTCCAAAAGAGAATGAGATTAAAAGGTAAAATCAAGGAACTATATAATAGAAAGAAAACACGGACAGGTTTTATGTGCTATGAGTGAAAAACAACAGGTTCCTTGTAGTACCTTTATAACAAGAGAACAAGAAGACCATCAGTTAGTTGAGAAGATAGACAGGGCTTTGGTTAATTTATAGAAAGGGATAGATAGGAATCACATAGGATTGGAGAGTTGATTTAATCTGCATCATTAAAAGTAAGTATAAAATAGAAATCATATATTTATTTGAGTAAGTCATCCCCACCTACATATAACCCCAGGAAATATTGAAAAATACTATTTGCTTAAATATCCCTGAAGTTAGATATATTCATTCAAAATGGGAGTATTCAGTATAGGAACATTATATAAATGACACATATTCTTTGTATCATTAATGGGAGCTACAGCTTAACACACCATATAATAGTACTCAATTACTTTTGAGAATCTCCATTCACATTAATTTGGGTTCCACCCAAATTGAAGCAGAAAGCAGCCCTTCTATGTCTTAAAACAGCTATGGCAAAAAAAACAAAAACAAAAACAAAAAAACAAACAAACCATCACCTTCTTGGTGAAGAGTCTCTCACCTTAACTAGGATGGTCCTTCTCTAACAGGCATAATTTATAAAAAGGCTTTCCAAATTAGAAGTATCTAATAAAGCTGTACTTTCTTGGCAAAGCATAAGGAAATCCAGTATCCCTAGTTGAAAGAAGATGAGGGAGTAGAGGGTTCTGGGGGTAGCTCCCACTTTATCTTAGTTTTATTTGTTGGATCCTTATTCAAGTTTTGCTCTCAGGATCCTGGACTCAGAGGTCCTTTCCTCTCCTATCTTCTCCCTTTTTCTGTCTCTCTGTCTGTTTCTGTCTGTCTGCATCTCTGTGTCTGTCTCTGTCTGTCTGCCTGCTTGTCTGTCTCTCCCTCATTTGAGTCCATGTGAGTCACAGATATCTAGCCCTCCAGTTTTTTATCTGATCTCTGATCCTCTGTCATTAACTACAATCAGAACATTTCAAACTTGATATCCAATAGGCAATTCAAACTTAACATGTTCAAAAAGACTCATCTTTCCCAACAAATCCATTCCTTTGCCTTTTTCCTGATTTCGGTCAAAAGCATCATCTTTTTCCAGACACTCATATTCACAATCTCAGAGTCATCTTTCATTCCTCACTCATGTCTTCCACAATCACTTGCTAAAGCTTATTGATTCTCTATCTGTAATCTCTCACAAATCTGTCTCTTTATCTTCACTTACAGAGTGATCACCATATTTCAGTCCCTCATTCCCTTTCCAATTGGGATATTGCAACAGCATCTTCTAGGATTTTAGTCTTGTTTCCAGTCTTGTTTCTAATTTATTTTCCAGATGGAAAATGATAAATTATTTATTAAGTATTCAATATGGGGCAGGCACTGTGCTAAGCACTGAGGATACAAATATTACAATGTAATATAATAAAAACAATATATAACAAATATATAATATAAATAATTATAAGTAAATTGATAACCTCCATCCTCAAAGAACTTACACTACTAGACAGAACTTAAAAAAGACCTAAAAAACAGACAATGATGGGAGTGGGGAAAATACCTTTGTTGGGGAAAAGATAAAGGGGCAGGCTAAGGCATCATTAGTCCTAGTTTTCAGAGAGCACTTTTGCTGACATTGGTGCTTCCTCAAACGGAGGTTTGGGAAGAAACTCAACAATCAGAGGAAGAGGATGTATGGATGGAAGAGTTGCCAACATTAGAAGAAGATCATTGTGGAAGAGGTGGAGAGCACACATTTGCTAAAGTGATGCTACTTAAGTATAGATAGATAAGTCATTTCTCTAGTCAAAAAATCCCACTGGCTCCACATTGCCTCAAGGATTAAATACAACCTCCACTGTTCAGTCTATACAAACCTTTCAAACTTTAATTCTGGTCATTTCTTCAAAATAAGTATGTACTTTATTTATTTTGATGCATTTTCTGGTCCAATCTAAAGGGCCTAAGTTGCTATTTCTCACACATAACACTCTAGTTCTCCTTTCCCTCATTTTGCAGTGTCCCATGCCTGAAATGTACTCCCACTCAATCTTTTTTGATCTGATCAACAATACTATGAGAGAGGTATTATTATTTTCCCCATTGAACAGTTGAAGAAACTGAGGCAGGCAGAGAAGAAATTTCCCAGGCTCAGAGAGCTAATAAATGAGATGAGTTTTGAACGCAGGTTTTTCTGACTCTAAGCCCAGCACTCTATCCACTATAGCAGTAGCCGCCTTTGGGGGTTTAAAGAATAATGTGTTTGAAAAGAAAAGTTTACAAGTATATCCAAGGAACTTAGGACTAAATATTAATAATTGGGGCAAAAATGTTGATCAAAAACATTACTGTTGTTGAAAGTAGAGTTATAAAATGAACTTCAAACTCAAATTCAATTCAAATTAACTCCCTTCTAACAGATTAGATATAATTCTGTATTTCCGAACTCTCTAAAGAGCTTAACATGAACTCTTTTGAATTTCTATTGGAATGTAAACTACATGAGGACTGCATCTTATCAGAGTTTTTTGTCTCTTAGCAAAAAGCTATATATTTCAGTTGCTTAAAAATATTTGTGAATTTTTTTGAATAAAACAAAATAATTTGAAAAAACGGCAGACATTAATGGGAAATAGGGTATCTTCAATAGTTAAAATGTTGGATAATTTATTTTCATTCACCATTTTATTTGAATGATTATTATAGATAAATTTAAGACCCATTATCTTGATGATAGGCATGTGCATGAAAATACTGAGTTTGTTACTTTTGTGAAAAGGAAGATGTGAAATGCAAAGATAATTTTGTGAAGCCAAAGCCATTTTCATTTACTAATAAAAATGAATAGAATTAATAAAGACAGTATCCTATCAAAAACAAATTATTGACTGTGACAGATGTTAATAAATGAATTTATTCTTTGCAGTAATGAATATTAGCTGGGCATTTTGTCTAACTGTGACCAAAAAAAATTTGTGTAAAAATGCAAATACATGATAAAGACATATATATTCATAACAATACAACCGATATCCTGAGTTTGTGGCAACATGGTTCAATAAGTGCATGCCTGTAGCTTCAGGTTGGTGGGGGTTTTTTTCCTGTCATTTTTCTCCAATGAAATACTATTCCAAGTAGTGATCAACCCTGTCTCAGAAGGGAGAGCTTGCTTGTTCCACCCAGTCAATTCTAGACAGATGGCCACAACACACATTTTCAAGCCATGCCAAAACAAAGATTGAATCTGGCAGAAACCTTAACCCATAACTTCCTTTCCCAAAGACATTAAATGCATTTGCTTGGTAGCATTTCTGACAGCACCAATTAAACACTGAGGCATGTCAGAAAAGACACATTGAGCTAGGTTTTGGAGTAGAAAAGAAAATGTAAAAATGGTGAGTGCAACTGCCCACAAATAAACAAAGAAACAAACAAATAAATAAAAAGAAAGAATTACATTCCTTACACTTTTTCTTAAAGAAACCCCAAAGAATATCTAATTGTGTGTTGCTCTTCCAGCATAGGAACTCTGTATGATAGCATAGTATTGTACATGGATAATTGTACATAGATAACTTCCTAGAGAGGCAGTTGATTGTGAAGTACATAGAGAACTGGACCTGAAATCGGGAAGTTCTGAGTTCAAATTTGACACTTAATAGTCATGTGACCATGGGCATGTCACTTAATTTCCATTTGTCTGGGTTGCTTGAACAGTAAAATATTCTACCTTTTGGAAATGTTGTAAGGCTCAAATGAGATAATATTTGTAAAAAAAAAAAAAAAAAAGTTTAGTACAGTACCTAGGATGTAGTAGGAGCTATATAAATGCTTATTCCCACACCCTTTTCCTCCCCCATTTCTTAAGTAGATTTTGTAAAATTTAAACTATATTGGAGGCTTGACTATGTGGTAAGGTGGAAGGACTACTATACATTTAATAATTTCTACAAGAGGAAAAAATAACTTATTTGTAATCTAGGAATAATAAACTTCTAATACTGAAGGACTTGATCATAGCTATTGTACAGCAAAACTTATAACTGATCCACCTTTTCCTACTTAAACTTGAGTTATTCTAACAGATCACTTGAGAGATCTTTTATGTGATGCCCTTTTGAAATGTCACTTTCCAGGTTGTTTTCTATATCAAAGATACCCCTGAGTAGAATGAGTACTATTACACAGGAGGTAGCAGGAAGACTGAATAGCAGAGTATTAGGATTTTTTTTTTAAGTAATTACTGTGAATGAAGTTGATACTCAGAAATCTAAAGGAATTCAGTGACTTGCCTTTAAGAAGTATTTAATAAATGTTTGTTGGCTGTAACAGTGAACAAATGAGTTGTATTCTTAAATTATTACATGGAACCCATCTTGTATTTTATTTTTACCTGGATGGAGTTCCCATCTCGTGTGTTATTTGTTTTATCTAATATAGCTGTACATTAAGTGACATTAAGTCAGGGTAATTAGGGGTGAACAGTTTCTTTTCCTATTGTCAAAAGTATTCGTGAACCTCCTTTTCTTTCTATAATGCAGTTTAATTTTCTTTCAGCTCATCTTATATGTATTTGTTGATTTTTCTCATAAGGCAATCTGTTTTTGAAGGATAGAAAAACTGGGAATATTTTGAAAATAAAATGATAACCAATAACATGGCAATGTGGATTAAATATTCCTCACCAACCAACCAACAAGAACTTCCTTCATATCTGTTAAATGCCTCACTAATACTACTTACTGTTTCTTCTAACTTGTCCTGTCCTCTTCAACTCTTAGGCAAGTCGCCTGTCATTCCTGGATGGATTTCCCATCTGTTAAATCCTCTTTTTGTAGGTATCATTTCCTTCATGAAGACTTACCTCTTCCTCCCCAGATGAAAGTGATCACTTCCTCCTCAAATGTTAACTTTTATCTCAATTCTTTTTTGCTCTCATCACTCTCTACTATTCAGTTAGTAATTTCTGTATATGTCACATCTCTTCTAATGTACCACAATTATGCTTTCTCGAAGACAGGATTTGTGACACAGCTATTTGTGCCTTTGGACACCATACTCACCAGGTATGGTATTTTATTCATGGAAGATGTTTAATTAAAATTAGCTTAAAATTACATTGAAATGAATTTTCCAGAACTGAGTCAAATGCTGTGGGGACACAGAAGGAATGTGAATGTGATCCTTGTTCTTAAAAAAAATTTATCATTTCATTTCACAGTATGTTAGAGTTGGGATAAATTTTAGAAACAATTTATTCCAAAGTCCTCATTTTACATATAAGTAATTACATCTGCTTAATTTCAGGATGGGTTGTCTAAATTCATCAAAATCATATGAGTACAGTTCAAGTTACCTTCTGATGCATTTTCTACCAAAATCTAGGAACAATAAATCACATACTATTTTTTTTAATTAGATGAGAATAGTAACTAAATAAGGAAAATTTCCTTTATGCACCAAGAATTGCATTCTCCCACAGATTCCCATATTCTTTGAATGAGAGGGAACATCTTCAAATAACTTGTGACCCCAGGGCTGCATCCTGGCTGGAAAATCTCTCATGGCAATTGATTAGGTCTTGCTGCTTCTGGCTCTTATATTCTGCCTTTGTAGTTGCTGTTCTGCTCTTTCTTTGAAATTGTCAGCTGCTTCCCTGAAAACCCCATCACTTCCACTATTAGGCTGCTATGAGATTTCTCCTTCTCACCTGACTTATCTTTCTACTGAGACTCTTTCCTCAAAAGAAATGCTATCACTCTCTTGGGAGACTCCCCACACTTAAAATATCTGTTAATCAGGCTCACAGTCATGCTTAGCCAGCACATAAAATAAACCCTCATATTATGTACATATATATTACATATACATGTGCACATGTATATGTGTATATGCATGCATGAAGAAGGATAAGGATATTTTAATCTAAAAACCTCATTCCTCCTTGATAAGAATTCTCCTAGGACCTCTTTATTTCTGTGGCTGGGTGAGCAAATTTCTTTCAAATGTCATCATATCTTTGGGAACTAGGGCCAGGTCCATGCCAATTATCTTGGAACATGTTTGTAGGAGGAACTCAGCAATGCTGAACCTGCTGACTT
This sequence comes from Sminthopsis crassicaudata, assembly GCF_048593235.1. Lineage (NCBI taxonomy): Eukaryota > Metazoa > Chordata > Mammalia > Dasyuromorphia > Dasyuridae > Sminthopsis > Sminthopsis crassicaudata. Next base: position 130,183,527 of record NC_133620.1, on the reverse strand, counting down.
TTGCCCTGCATTTGTGAGGCTAAATGTTAGTTGCTGTCCTCTTTACAGAAGTAAACTGAAGTCCAGGAAGATTAGATGATTTGCTGAAATTTATAAAAAACTAGAGTCTGAGTCTCTTTATTCCCAATTCAGTATATCATTGCTCTTTTCTAATCTGTCAAAGACTAAGAAACCAAATAATTAAGCCTGTTAGACTTTTTTTTTTGGGGGGGGTGTAAATAAAATTAAACACCCTAAAGAATGACCCTAGGACAGTGTAGCAATTATTTCAGATGTCATAGTGAACAGGTCATTTTAAATGAAATACTAAGAACATGTGTATTGGCTGAGTCTTATTCTGGAAACACCAAGCAAGGTAAAATGGAACATTCTGACTCTTTACTTTAGAGTAAGCACAGGTATTTCATGACTGTCTACTTTATGTGGGATGAAAAAAAGATCTTTACATTGGCTGTTATGCTAAAACTAGGAGAACATAAAAAGCCTCAACAGAAAAGCTTACTAATTTTTTATCCTTTTATATACAAAATTACCATTAATTTTAAAAATACTTATTTTTAATCACACTGCCTTATGAATCATGTTGGGAGAGAAGAATCAGGCAAAATAACCATTTAAAATTTTAGTAGGCTTTGTACTAAGAGAATAAAGAATCAAGCAGGAAATGGACCCATCAAAGAGACATGTTGGCCTAGGAGGGATGTATTTATGGGCCAGTTCAATGAACGGAAGAATCTCTCAAAATAATTTCCCAGAATTCAGTCACCCTTTTACCTACTGCCCAGAAGGGTAAGACATTTTCTGTACCCATGCCATAATATCCTCTCTGTTCTGGTTTAGCAGCCAATCAAAAACTCTTTACCAAATAGTAGAATAATAATAAAGGTAACAACAATAGCTAATATTTATATTACATTTGCCCATGGTAAGTCAGATTTGAATTTAGTTTTTCCTTATCCACTTCCCGTCAATATATCCTTCAATTCCACATCATTAGGTAATTTCCTAAATGCAGATCACCAAACATCCCTGGGGGCATCACAAACTAGTCCCCTGTTATATAGTTATATATATATATATACATGATATTCATATATATATGAAGAAAGCATTTTTACTAATTTCTTAGGTTCTTAGAAGCATTTTGAATTTCTGAGATTGATAAATCTGACCTCTAGAAAAGTGAACAAGTGAACTGCAAAGATGGAAGGCAAACACAAGTTTCATCTAATCCAACCTTGAGGCAAAGAATAAATCCTGTCTACAATATCCCTGAGGCATAGTTATCTAGTCTGCACTGGAAAGCCTCCAATAATGATGAAATTATTATTTCCATGAAATGGTCCATTATGCATTTGGTAGCTCTGATTTATGATCAGATATGATCAGATTATGATCAGATCAGAATTTATGCTATCGGAATATTCTTCTCTATTTTTTTTATTCATTTATTTTAACATTTCAGGGCAAAGCAGAGAAATCCAATTCAAAATAATCTTATCTCAAATCAAACCAACAAGCATTTATTGCAACATAGACACTCACACATACACAAAGTCTTACTCTCAGAGTGCTTACATTCTATCTGGGCATAGCACACAAACAAATACATAATCTGAAGGAAAGTAATAATAGTAACAGTTAGGAGGAATTAGGAAAAATTCCCCAATGGAAATCAGTCCATGAATTGAGTTTTGAAAATAGCAAGGGAGAACAGATTAGAAACAAGAATCCAACAACATCATGTTTACAAGAGATACACTTGAAACAAAATCACACATACAGAGCTACAATAAATAATAAATGAAATCTATTATATTATAGTATAAATCTATTATAAATCTATTTATATAAATTATATAAATCTATTATACAAATCTGTTATATTATATAAAATCTATTGTATTTTAGCTCATGATCTCAGACAAAACAAGAGTTTCTATGATATAGACCTCTTTTCTCAACTATATAAGGAACTGAGATAAATTTATAAAAATAATAGTCCTTCCCAAATCGATAACTGGCTTTTCATAGCCCTTGACAATTTATCAGAAGAAGAAATTAAAGCTATCTAGAGACACATGAAAAAGTGATCTAAATCACTATTGATTAGAAAAATGCATATTAAAATAACTCTGAGGTACTATCTCACCTATGAAAAATGACAAATAATGGAAGAGATAAGCAAAAATAAGTATAGTAATGAATTGTTGGTGGAGTTATGAACTAATCCAACCATTCTGGAAAATATATTTGGAATGATGCCCAAATGGCATATCCTTTGATCAAGAAATACCACTACCGGGCCTGTATCCTTAAGAAATCAAAGAAAAGGGAAAAAAAAAAAAACACACAAATCTATATATATACAAAAATATTTACAGCAGCTCTTTTTGTGATGGAAAAGAATTGGAAATTGAGAGGATCAGTCACCCTTTCACTAGGGGGCCAGCAGAAAAGAATTTCTTTCATTGAGGGGTAAGATTTAAAGCTAGATTTTAAGGGGGTTAGCAAGAGAAGAAGGATAGACAATGCTTCCTCCACCCCCAACAGTGGCCTGAAAAATGAACCTAATGGATAAGGATATAGGATGATAACTGAAAGGGATTCTAGGGTCAAGTGAATGTTTCTTAAGGCTCAGGGAAAGGCTGCTAAGGCAAACAAAAAGCTATCTCCATCTTGGATTACACAGGGCGAAGGAGGTTTCAATCACAATGTACTTTGCTCTAGTCAGATCAAATACACAGAACTGTACATTCCAAGGTACAGCTTTTTTTTTCCTGCCATCTCATACACATAAATTCATAAGAACTTGTAATACACTAAATATTCACAATTACTTTTTTTTTTTTTTTTTTTTAATATCATGAAGGTCTTTCTAGGTATATTTCTCCCATTGTAATAACGTAATTGATTTTTTTGAACCCAAGACTCTGCATCTCCAGTAACTTCAGTCCACTCTTCCAGACTGTTGATCTTTTAGGATTCCAATTTGATAGTAAGCTATCCCCCCATGCTTCATGTTGTTTGTTTTTGTTTTTTTTACAAATTTGACAAATATGATATCTGCAAAGTCACTCATGTTACTCATCAAAATGTTGAACTAGATTAGGTAGAGAGTCTGTAACCGTAATGACACTGAGTTAATGCACTGAGGTCCAAGAACTTAAGGCTAATTACTGATTGGACAATACTCTATAGGAATATGCTTGGAAAATGTCCCTTCCCACTATTCTGGGCTGGCCCAATCATTTGGGGTACACAGAGAATTGTAGGGGGGACTAGAGGTGGAGTAAGACTAGCCAGAGTCACTTTTTGGGCGGAAGAAGAAGAGGAGAGGTCATGGAGCTCCTGCACATCCATTCCTTTCACTTTGACCCTTAAAGATCAAAAACTTATGCTTATCCTCACCCCGGCTGATTCTAAGGTATCCAGGGTGCTAACACAGTCATCACATGTAACGAGTCACCAGAAAAGTTACTCCAAGAAAGAATTTCTCTATTAATTAATCCAGATTTCAGGAGTTTCCAAGTGCACCCTTATGAAGGTTAATATCTCTCAAATATGTAAAAAAAAAGTCACTTATGTTTTCAAAAGCATAGCTGAAATTTCATTAGTGCCATTATCACATTTGTATATTATTTAAGGCTTTCAAAACATTTCATAAATATTATTTCACTTTATCCTCAAAATAACCCAGAATGGTAGTTGTTAATATTATCTCCATTTTTTTACAGATGAGGAAATTAAGATAGCTGAAGTCAAATGATTTGACCAAGATCACACAAAGAACAAGTATTTGAGGCTAGATCTGAATTCAAGACGTCTTATTTCTAGGTCCACAGACCTATCAACTAAGCCTATGTTAAAGGCATTACCCTGATCAAATAGTTGTAGTAATCTGGTCAAAAACAGAAATGTCTAAAATGACTCATTTAATAATCAATAAAGTTCATCAATCAACGTTTATTCAAGCATTACCATGTATTAATCAGTATACTAGGCTCCTTCTGAATAAATCCATGCAGGTTTAGAGTAAATACCTCGCTTGGGTTTTCAGACTGTCTCTTTAAAGGATAATTCATTCCAGAATTCTGTACGTAACAAATACCAATCTCATTGGCCTTTAAGAAGATCAGGATCATGCTGAGCTATCTCTAATCCTATGTCATTTCCATTTGCCACAATTCCTCAAAGATCACCAGGACTAATAGTCACAACAGTAATTTCTTTCAGTGTCTGAGATATAATTGATCTATGTGTGACTAAAACACATCCAGCCATTTCTTATATCATCTTCTTTATCTTGGATTTCTATCCCCTTTGGATATTTATGTTTTATTCTTTGAAGTTTAAAGATCATTGATTGATTTTCCTTGGTATAGAAAAGACACACACAAAAAATACAATAATTCTATCTCTTCCTGTTTGCTGTTATTTTTTTCCCCATATTGATCACAAAGAGAATTTAATATATCTGACTTCTCAGGATTTTCACAACTAATATCAGTGCAAAATGTCTCTTCTAGCGTGTCTCTAGTGATGAGCTAGTTCTCTGAGTCTGCTACATACCTAACCTGACAATGCAGGATGGTTTAGAGCCCTTGGAAGCCCTTCCTGGCATTCAGATTATAATTGGATGAGTTCAGAGGTGGCTACGGTACCTATGAGCACCAAGTCATGTGGCATTCAGTGAGCCAAGCTGGACTGCAGCACACTGTGGAGTAGCAAAAGGCTTCACAGCAGCTGCTTCCTTACAAAGCAGCATATATCTTTTTGTGCAGTTCCACTCTGGCAAGTAAAGTTCCAAGAGCATTATTTTGATATTTATAACCTAGCTGTGTTAGGACATTGTAATGGATATCTATCTTGCTTTTTAATGTTGAATGTAGCTTTTAAATAACATTCATAAAACTATTCAAAGATGAATGTCATTTTTCCAGTTCTCCCCACTGTAGCTCATTTTACAAATGCTAGTCAACTAGCACTAAGTGCCTGCTATGTCCCAGAGACTGCTTTAAGCATTAAGGATATCACTCCCCCCCAAAAAAAGGATATCCCTTCCCCTCACTCTCATGCTTATAACTAGTCTCTGCTCTCAAGGAACTCACAGTCTAAAGGAAGAGACAACATTAAAATAACTATACAACAAGATATATACTAGATAAATTGGTAATAGTCTTAGAAAAAAGGCCTAGGAAAATTTCTTGGCCAAGGTGGGATTTTAGCTGAGATTTCAAGGAATTTAGGAGGAAAAAATGAGAAGGGAACATTCCAGGTATCAGGAACATTCAGCCAGGAAAAATCCCAGTGTTCGGAGATGTAGTATACAAGGAACAATAATAAGGCTGATGGCAGAGGATTGCAAAGTATACAGAGAGGAAAAAAGTGTGAGGGGAAGGAAATGAAAAAAGCATTTATATAGCACCTATTTTATTATATGCACAGGGCTAAATAGTTTTCTGGGGAAATTTAATTAATTTTAATTTAAGTTCTATCCCAATCTTTCCTTCAAATTACCTACTTACTAAAATGACAATCTTAGATACATGGTTACATTTCCACGTATAAAGCATAAATAGCTTGACCTTATTGAGCCCCTTTAAATTTATCTTTGATATTTACCTGATATTTCTTTTGGATGTTATATGTCAAATTTTCTATTCGGTTTAGGTCTTTTTGCAACAAAATCCTGAAGTATGGGAATTTATTTAATGTCCAATTTTTTTTTTCCATCTCCAATCCATTTTTTCCATTCCATTTTTTCATCCATTAATTTTGCTCTCTATGATATTTTCAGTTGCAACCACAAAAGCTCTTCAATATATAATGTTCCAAAACTTTTAGTGTGGCTAGTCTTGTGTGATTATAATTATGGCTCCATTATATGTGAATTGTTTCTTTTTTGTTGTTCCTATTATTTTTAACTTGACTTGGGGGTTTGGGAATTTGGCTATGATACAAGTTTGTTTTTCTCACAGGATCTCTTTCAAATGGTGATCAGTGGATTTTGATTTTTCTACTTCTGCTTATTCTCTAACATTTCAGGACAATTTTCTCTAATAGTTTCTTGTATTTTTTTTTTTTTTTGATCATATCTTTCAGGTAATTTGATTATTCTTATGTTTTCTCTTCTTGATCTGTTCTTCAGATCTTTTGTTTTTCTCTGTATTCCTTTACCCTCTCAGCCAAAGATGTACCCCTTTCCCCCAACACATGATGCTGGAAATGCTCTTGCTCTTTTATTGTTATAACCTTCATTTTCCCCTCTGGCATGAAACTAAAACCAAGAACTCAATTCTCCTGTAATGCCTATATCCAGCATCAACTTTCCCTGCTACTTTTGTACTCACAAAGACTGTGCTGGTTTCTTCTGTCCAAGGCTGCATCTAGAAAAGCATAATTGGGCCTGACATCCCTTGTCAGCAGAAGTTCCCCAAATCTTCCCCCACTCAGGCACCCAATTCCCCACAATATTTAGGAGGTGAAGATTTCTGTGATTAGAACCGGATAGCCCAACCCAGCTAGCCCAAGGGCTTGCCACTTGCTTTTTCAATGGAGAGAGGCTGGACGTCTTTACCTTTCGCTAGGGTCAAACCTCTGCCCTTGGATCTTTCTTTGGATATTCCTTGATTGTTCCAGGAGGATCAAATATTGTTTACTTTTGCTGCTCCACATTTACCCTGAAATGTTATTTTGTCTAGTTTGAAGTGAAATCTGAAGAGCTAGGAATTTTCTGACTTACTCTGCCATCTTTCCAGAATATCCTCCCAAATTCAGCTAATTCAGGTTAAACACTTTAAAAAAATATTATCTCATTTGATCCTCAAGATAACCAGTTGAAGTAGGTGCTATTTTATGACTGAGGAAACTGAGATAAAGATTAAGTGTCTTGCCTGGAGTCACACAGTTAGTAAATGTCTAATGCTGCATTTAAATTCAAATCTTAGCTAAACTAGACTGGAATGGTAGGAAGGGAACAGATTAAAATGCATTACTATACAATTAATGTTCCCTAAAGCAGATCTGACCACTTCTCTCCTCTACCTATAAATCTGTAAATTGAGTCTTTATTTTTGCCTCAGGTATAAAATATAAACTCCTCAGTTTAGCTTTCAAAATCCTTTTGACAACCTGGCTCCAGCCTAAGCTTCCAGCTTCACTGGACACTATTCCTGTTCCCATACTCTGTGATCTAACCAAAGCATTGGATCTCTGTTCCTCACCTACAATATTCCATTTCATCTCTCCATGCCTTTATAAAATGGGTGCTCTACAGGTCTGAAATGCACTCCTTCCTCACCTTTGTTTCTAAAGAGATGATATTTGTAAAGTACTCAATTCGGTGCCTAATCCATTTTAGGCAGTTAATATGTTATTGTTCTCTTCTGTTTCCCTTTTTAGATCCACTCATCTTTTAACAGGCAGTTTAAACACTATTTTCTATCAGAAATCACCAAGTGGAAGCTGTTCATTTAAGCACCCTTTGATATTTTATATGTTCCTATGATTTTGTTTTTGTTTTTTTATTAAGGCATTCTACTAGGAATGGTGATGATTTGTGCTGATCCATGTCATTCATGTCCAGTTCTCCCTGTGACCAATAGGAGGCAACTGTGACAGATTCCAAGTAAAACACTACAGTTTCTTTACAAGGAACAGATAACTGGTCCATAGAGAGATCCAATACACAACTTTGGCATCTTTGGCATCATTAATAGTCCTGTTTTAACCCAAAAGTTCTAACTTGCCACTGAGAAATTTTTTAAAAATCATATTATATGGTATTTGCAGAAGCAGTGCTTTAGCTTTGATCTCAAATGTTAAGTAGACACATTGTGGGGGGGGGGGCAACTTTATTAGATTTGAAATTCATTCATCTGGACACTCCAAGTGCATGTGATATGTCAGTTTGTCTTCATTTCACCCAATTCATCTGCATGTAGACCTTTAAAAATAACACATGAAGTGCGAAAATTGGAGAAATATCTGCATCCTATATTCTCCTCAGAAAACCTTTCTGATATGTTAACTGACAGCAGAAAAACACTCCAGGCTTCTGTGGAGTTGTTCTGATTTTCATAACATCAACCATGCTTAACAAGGAAATGCATTTCATAATCACAAACTGCACTCTTGGAAATCTCTGATTTATATACTTTGTTAATAAAGAGTCTCAATAATTTTTACTTTGGAGCTAGGAATGAGTTCTTATATTTAGGTTAGATATATTAATTAAGCTATATTAAAAAGTGTTTTTAAAGGGCAAATGTATTTGGATTCTGTGTTTGTACTAAAAGGAACAGCTAAAGAGAGCCCTCTGACCAATGATACTGTAATAAAACCTAAAGTAGAACCTCACAGAAATTTAGAATGAATTTCACTCAATGGGAAAGATTTCCTCTCTTCCCAAGTCTGGGAACTAAGGAGGGAGGGCATAGAGACACAGGTCTTGGAGAGATGTGACCAAGAAGGAATTGCTAAAAATGTTTAAAATGGAAGATAGATAAGGATATTGGGTATTTTTCTTTAGAATGACATTTTTTAAGGGGAATAAGACCCTCTGAAAGACTTTTCTGAACATCTTATGTAACAACAACAACAACAACAAAAGCTTATTTTCTCCATTATGTTCCATGCTTTTGGTTTTTTTCCCCCCTTATCCTTATCTAGGTCTAAGGTTGTTGGACTGACTAAAGTGAACTGGAATTAGGCCCTATTACCCTCAGCTATTAAGAGAAAGAGGAGGGGAAAGAAAGGGAAAAAAATTAAAGAGAATTTAAAAAAAAGTTTTTCCCTAAGAAATGTGGTCTGGTAAAATGGATAGAGTACTGTAATTAGAATCAGAAAGACTAGGTTTTGAGGAAATAAGGAGAAACTTGAGGTGGGCAGACCCCTCAGAAGCTTATTATCACAGCCCAGATTGAGGTGATGTGGACCTTCACTAGTATTGGGGCAAGTGAAAGGTCTTGATAAATGGGATGGAGAGAAAGATATAATCCAAGAAGGTGATTTTTAGGTGCCTCCAAATGGTGACATACTAAAACAGATGTGAGACTTTAAAATTCTTCCAGCTCAATTACCTTATCTCCATTTGAATAATTCCATTAATATTTATGCTTTTCATTTCTATATCCCCTGTAGTATCTAACACAATGTCTTGCACATGGTAAGCCTTCAATAAATATTTGCTGAATTATCTTGGTTCCAATTTATTAAATTGTTTACCATGAGCTCCATACATAAGGCTATGCACTGAAAACTTTGGCATTTTCTTTTATATTTCCTTTATAAGGGCGATGGATCTGACTTGGCTTCTTAAATTATGTCTCAGTACACATTTCTATGGCATAGCAGACAAAAATGAGTTTTTGGAGATATCTCAAACTCTTACTAGCTGTGTCTCTGGGAAATCTCTCTTGCTTTCACTTTCTTCAACTTGTAAAATTAAGTTATTAGGTTAAATGGTCTTTAAGTCTGTGCCACATCTAAACCTAAGATTGAGATCTGATGTTTCTTCTTCAAACGCTTTGCACAGCCCCTAGCACTTCCTTAAGTTCTGAGTCAGGTTTGGGGTCTCACTAAAAAACACTTTTGCTTGTAAGTGCCATGGCATCCTTAAAGACTAGAACAGACTTTCTTGTGTGACTTTTAAGCTAGTCTGGCAAATAACCAGAGTTGATTTAGGGTCGTAGGTAAAGGATATTGGGTCTTCCCTATTCTTAGGTAGGCTTCTGAGGAATATGTAGTAAAGACATGTAGGATTATTTCCTCTATTTCTTTACCCCTTTCAGGTTTTCCCATCTCAAACACACACATAAAAGCCATGTTTACAAAATTAAGTGTGGCTAGGTGGTACAGTAGATAAAGTGCTGAGCTTGGAGTCAGGAAGACATCTTTTCAAGTTCAAAACTGGCCTCAGACACTTTTTAGCTATGTAATCCTGGACAAATAACTTCATTCTGATCATCTCAGCTTCCACAGCTGTAAAATAAACTACACAAGAAAAAGACAAAGCTTTCAAGATTTGGAGAAAACACCAGTTAGGGTCACAAAGAATCAGACAAGACTAAAAATTGACGTTATAAAATTACATAGCTTTTTATAGACTCTGTACATTTTGTAAGGCATCTTATCTATATTATCTCCTAAGAGCCTCACAATAATTCTTGAATAAGCATTTTATTATTGCTTATGTTAGTCCAGTACTTATAATGTCACTGGTATATTTCTATCAGAGAAGATATTCACTCCAAGGTAAGCCAACTAACTACCATTATTTTCATTGGCAAAGAATCCCAACTTTGAAGTCAGAGGACCTGATTTCAAATCTTGTTTCTGTCACTTGGTGCATGTATAATATTGACAAAGTCCCAATCTCACTGAGCCTCGGTTTCTCATCTGTGGAACAAGGGGGCCTGAACTAGATGGCTTCTAAGGTCTTAAAATCTCCTAAGTAGTTACTTGGTGTACTCTCATCTCCACTTAACTTCCTTTTGTGAATTAGTAGCTCAGTGACTCTCTGGTAGTAAGTTTAGCATTTGATGGAACCAGGCACCAACAGGATATCTTTTATTTTTGGCAGGAGCTACAATTATGATCTGTGTAGAGATCTTTCAGGGAAGTTATTTTATTAATGCACACCAGCACCTGCTGCACAATTAAAACTGAAGCGTTTTCTTGCTGTTGAATCACCCTGGCAAGTGTCTTGGCAAGATTACTAGAAGTATGAGGAGACCTAGATTCAAACAGTGGCTTCACTTATTAACCATATGAATAATGGACTTAGCTGTTAAAGAGTGGTAATGATTCCCATGGCTAGGGATAATTTCTGTAACACAACAATCTTGTGGATAAAACATTGTAAATCTTAAAACATCATAGAAATAAGTTTATTATTGTAATTATTATTACATTGTAACAGAGAACTCTTATGACCTTCATTCCCATCTCACCCCATTTCTGATTTTTTTTTTTTTTTTTTTTTTTGTACTTTAAAACTATGCTTCTACTGCTATTTAATCCTAAAATTACTTTTCATAGTTCAGAAGCTTCTCCTGTTGGCACTGGGGCTGGCTCATCCCAGATTGTGTCTCTGTAAGGTCATTTCTCCTCCTTTCATCAAAATCTTTCTGTAGCTTCCATTTTATGGAGGCTCTAGGCCAATCTGTCTTCCTCCTCCTTCTATTCCTTTTCCCCACTCTTTTTTAGCTCCCTTTCATGCCTTCTGAATAGTTAGAATGTAAGCTCCTTGTGAGCAGGAACTGTCTTTCTTTTTGCTTATCTATGTATACTCAGTCCTTAGTGTAATGCCTGGCAAATAGTAGCATTTAAAAAAGGATTAGATCTATGATTTCCATGATAATGAGGGATTCCTTGGGGAAGAAAATCACTTTATCCTAGCTTACCAGGCCTAAAATTATATTATAAAGTAGCAGTCATCAAAACCATTTGGTATTGGCTAAGATATAGAGTAGTAGATCAATGGAATAGATTAGGTTCACAAGATACAATAATCAATGACCAAAGTAATCTAGTGTTTGATAAACCTAAAGACTCCAGCTTCTGGGTTGAGAACTTACTATTTGACAAAAATTGCTGGGAAAATTGAAAAATAGTATGGCAGAAATAGACACTGACCCACACCTAATACTCTATACCAAGATAAAGTTGAAATGGGTTCATGATTTAGACATGAAGTGTGATGCTATAAGCAAATGAGGAGAACAAAGGATAGTCTACCCCTCAGATCTGTGGAGAAGGACGGAATTTAAAGAAGAACTAGAGAACCAAAGAAGAACAAGATGCAAAATGGGTAATTTTGATTATATTAAATTAAAAAGGGTTTATACAGACATAACCAATGTAGCCAAGATTAGAAGGAAAGCAGAAAACTGTGAAAAAAAATTTATATCCAAGGTTTCTGATAAAAATCTCATTTCTAAAATACATAAAGAATGAACAAAATGTATAAGAATACAAACCATTCTATAATTGATAAATGGTCAAATATATGAACAATATTCAAGTAAAGAAATTGAAATCATTTCTAGTCATGTGAAAAATGTTCTAAATTGATTAGAGAAATACAAATTAAGAAAACTCTGAGATACCACTTTATAACTCTCAGATTGGCTAAGATGACAGGAAAAGATAATGATAAATGTTGGAGGACATGTGGAAAAATTGGGACACTTATACATTGTTGGTAAAGTTGTGAACTGATCCAACCATTCTGGAGAGCAATTTGGAACTATGTCCAAAGGGTATATGGGGTATATAAGGAAGCCTGATACACAGTTTCTGTCCTCATTCTAATTGAGAAAATAAGACAAAAGAAAAACTCAAAAAATAAACGACAGTACTAGATGTTGAAAAGTATTACAAAGCAGCATGTAATTAAGTACTTAGTAAGCAATATAGGCAGTAAATGTGAAAGGACTTCAGAAAAGGCAGTTCCTTGATGATGTTGGTCAACAAAGGATGGCTTCATGGTGGAAGTGGCACATGATCTAAGTCTTATAAGACAAATAGTATTTCCAGAAAAAGAGAAAATGTAGGTGGACATTCAGACTAAGAGGCTGGTGTGGCAAAGGTACAGAGATTGTGGAATGTGCATGAATGATTTAAAAAAGGGAGTGGTCTAATCTGGCTGAAAGACATGGTATAAAGGAAAAGAATTTGAAGGCTCAATTCTTACCCAATATACAATCTGTGTGACCAAAAGCAACTCACAAAGAAGGAAATGGCAAATCACTCCAATATCATTGCCAAGAATACCCCAAATGGAATCAAAGAGTCAGACATGAGTGAAAATGACTGAACAGCAACTTCAACAAAGGACAGAACTGGATAACCCCAAATAATACGACTATCAAATTTTAAATAATCTACTGCTGCTACTATTGCCCTTGCTGAGGCTTGTGCTACTAATATTGTTGCTGCTGCTCCTGCTGTTACTAAATAGCACCTACTCTGTGCCAGGCATGTTTTATCTTCCCAACATCCCTGAAAGGTAAATGCTGGATTTGAATTTGGTTTTCCCAGTCTGGCCCAATGCACACAGAGTCCACTTAGCTGCCAACTAGAAAACTCTAGAAAGCAAAGGAGTAAATTGAATTTTCCTTAAGGATGAATATCTTTTTAATTTTTAATTTAAGAGAAAAGTCATGATTCTTTTCAGTAAGATTAGGATGAAAAAGAGGATGCATATTATCATCTATTTAACAGGGTATTAGAAATACTAGTTTAAGTAATAGGATGAGAAAGAGAAATCAAGCAAGTAAACATAAATAAAGGGGAAATAAAATTATCACTTTTTTTCTGATAATGATTTATTTAGAAATCCTACAGTGCACCAACAATTAAATGAAATGATAAATTCAGCAAAGTTTGTAGATGTAAAATAAATCAATACAAAGCCAAGAAAAATTTTATATGTTCCCCACAAAACCTAAGAGCAATGTCTTTTCCTTTAGAATGTGAGCTCCTTGAAATGAAGGACTTTTTGGTCCTTAAAATCCTCAATGATTAGCATAGTGTCTTGAACATAGTATTTTTGAGGTTCCACTACACATCAAACTAGCAAAGGAAACAAAAGAGAAAAACAAGATAATATTGAAGTAGCTGAGGGAAAAGAGTCAAATTACTGCACTGCTGTTATACTATGAGTTACTCTAGCTGTTCTAGGAAACAAATTGGAATTATATCCATAAAGTTTTCAATTATTCTGTGAGTTCAAATCTGGTCTCAGGCATTTACAAGCTACATGATCTTGAACAAGTCACTTAGAGATTGTTTCTTCAGCTGGAAAGTGGAGATCTTAATATCACCTACTTCCCAATATATGAGGCTAAATTGAAGCAATATTTATAAAATGCTTAGCACAGTGACTAAAACATAGTAGGTGTCTGTTAAGCACTTGTTTCATTCCTTGCTATAAACATACTACATATACTTGCTATAACTAACTATAAGAATTATAACCCAAAGACATCAAAGAAAGAGGAAGAACAACAATATTTATTAAAATATTTATAACATTTCTTTCGGTAATAGCCAGAAATTATAAACTAAAAGCATATCCTTTTATTAGGGAATGGCTAACCACATTATTAGCATGTCATAAGAAATGACAAAATGGACAATTTGACAGGCAACTCATGCAGAGAAAAGTGAGTAGAACTAGAACAATTTACACAATGACAATAAAATTATTGAGAAAAAGGCAACTTTGAAAGACCTTTGAACTCTGATCAATGCAATGATAAACCATGACTTTGGAAAACTGTAGATAAAACATTCCATTCACCTCCTGCCAGAAGAGATACACTTAAAATGCAAAGAAACCCATATTTTCAGGCATAGTAAATGTGGGAATTTGTTTTGCTGGCATATACATGTTTATAATGGGAATTTTATATTTTGGTAATGTAATGTGGACCAGAAAGATCATAATATAAACACATGGTTTTGAGGGGCTTTTGTTTTTATTTTTTGGTTTGTTCCTACTCTCACAAAGTAGGGAGAGAATACTCAAAAATGAGACTGGAGCTAGATTATGATAGTCTTGAAAACTGAGCCTTATATCTGCAGAGCCATAAAGGGAGAATCAGATTGACTATTTCCTTATGTAGTACTGATAATGGAACAAAATTTATAGAAGCAAATCTATTTGTCTGATCTGAGAATACCAACATTCTGGGTTAATTGGGGCTTAAGAAAGCACAGTCCCTCATCAAAAGACTGACCTTGAAAATCCAAATCCATTAAAATAACAGCAAAACAAAATATAGGAAAACTCCATTTTAAAGCTGTTGTCAGAGGGAAAGGATAACAGCAACTGTATAGACTATCCATCACTATGTACATAAAGGGCATTACTTGACCCATAGTCTAAGTAGCATAGCAGAGCATTTCTCCACAGACTCTTACTGTAATTTAAAACCCCATTAACCAAGAAGTTCATAAGAAGCCAAACAAATAACATTGCTTGTACAGTCAATTTACTATCATCTCTGAGCAGATTACCTACTTTGGAGAGAGATTATCTATGGTAATTTTAAAATCCCAGGTCAGCATCTCCTCATCTCCCAGCACCATCCTTAGTTGTCTTTCTCAACACTGTCCTAGAAAATGAAAGCTTGCTCTAATATCAGCTACAATAAAAACAACTTGGAAAATTGAATTGTAGCAAAAGTATAGCCAAAACTAGCCCAGATAGATTAGATTTTGGATGACCAATTCCTTTAGACATCCATATTACTCAATTAACTCCAACCACTATTACATCATTTTTAATGCCCCAAATTTTAGATTAAATTCTATACCAGCCTCCCTGTTCATTTTCCTTTTCTCATTTCTTCAAAGCTGCCAAAATATAGCCTTTGGAAGGCTCAGAACTGACCATGTCAATCTCCTGCTTGAAAACTTGAACGGTGGCTCCCTATGGGCTTCAGGATAAAATAGGAACTTCTCAGGCTAGCATTTAAGTCCTGCCACAATCTAGCTTCAAACTAACACTCCAACTTTATTTAACCAGTCAATCATTTTATCAACATGTCTTTATTAAGGGCGTCTTACATGTCAGGCACCATTTCCTAGGATTCTGCTATAGGAACTTGGTTTCTCAGTCAAATTATACTACTAATAGTGTCCCAGACTTGACACACCTTCCCTGAATTCCCAAAGGTTGACTCCTTGGAGAAATTATTATAAATAACTAATACCTTGGAGAGATTCAGAGTTCTCCCATTCTTCCAAATCCTGATTTTAAACAGTTCTTTCTCTAAATGGACATTACTGATAATGAAATTGAATTAACTTTCCTGATCTAGGTCATACTCCAGCCAACCTTAAAAGGAATTTAATCTAAGGTGGGGAAATCCATTGTGTCCAACACAAGCTGGAAACAGTTTCTTTAGATAGCCCAAGGGTGCAGGTATTCTGAATATAGAGATACTTTTGACCAGAAGTCACTCTCAGATACTCATTGAACATCTATTATTTCAGAAGGGTATATAAAATGAGGTCATGATTGTATTTCATCTAAAAGAGACAAATGACAAATTTTTATTAATAACCTACTGGCCTTATTTATAAAATGATTAAATCACTTTATGGAACTATGTCTCTCAAACCTTTTAAAATCATCAACCCACCCCTGTTCCTGGAATGTATGGGCTCCTCATCTCTGCTTCTCAGATTTTGTGTTTTCTTTCAAGCCTCAGCTCAAGTGCTACATTTTTTTGTGTGTGTGTGAAATTTTCTCTAATTTTCCCAATTACTGGTCTCAGAACTCTTTCTCAGATTTCCCTATCTTCCAGGATGATAATATTCTATTATATTCATATGAACAATGTATTCAGTTATTCTCCAATAAATTCTCTTCACTTTGTTTCCAGGTTTTTGCTACCACAAAGAATACTACTAATGATGAGGGTTAAGATTCCTTTCTAATTCCCAACCCCATGAATTCCAATGAGAGGTATCCGGGCTCTCCCAGCCCCCATCAGATCTGAGCTAACTTGGGCTGTCCCAGCCCCCATTCTAACGATCTGCTCAGGACCTGTAGCTCCAGTGCCCTCTTATCTCTACCCTCAACTTTATTAACTAAACTTGACTTCCAAACCCCACAATAAACCTCTTTTAACAATCTAGGTTTTCGGGTCTGTAAATTCCTTTACAGGGGACTCTACACCGCTACTAGACCTCATTTAACTCTGTATTCTTGCACCAAATCCAAAGGGGTTGGAGGGGAGCTCTATTTGATTCCCTATACCCCAAACCTGCCACTAGACCGCAATTAACCCTAATTTCATTTAGATACTCCTTATCTAATTCTCATCACTATGAATATTTGTCTATAATAATAATGAACTTTCATTGATCTCCTGCAGACATACCAAATGGGGGGTTCTGTGTGGGATGGGTGCTAGATTCCCTTCCCCAAATTAACTAATCAGAGGCATCTTCAGGTACAAAGAGAAAGCATTTATTTAATCCCTGCAGGGAAAGGCCCAGGCACATATTTGGGAGGCATCCCAATTCCTACCATGTGCTCAACCTGACCAGCAGGAAATAGAACTCCCAGTTAAATAGGAAAAGACCCAAGCCTTTTCATTGGATTGACTAAAAGGACATAACCATCTTTGGCCCAATGGTCACCAATGTTGGCTGTTTCTGGTGGGTCATGTCTCTTCCTGTCACTGACTGGGGTCTGATGTTTAGAGACCTTGGCCCAGAAATCTATATGACTTCCTGAAATCTGAGGCCCAAGAATTCATTTTCTGGTCTGAGAATAAGGATCATGTGACTTAGGCCTACTCTCATAAACTGAGAAAACTTCATCCAATCAGTCCCATTCAGTTCCATGTTAAAAGGGTATGAACAGTTTGGTGACTTTTTCAGATAATTCCATATCATTTCCAGAATAGTTGGACAAATTCATGCTCAGGAAATAAAATAGTCATATAATATGGCAACCAATAGAATTTCTTCTGAAAACTGTTTATATCTTTTTACTACTTATCTATTGGGAAATAAATATTTTAAATCTTGACTATTTTGGTTAACTCTCTAACTCAGATTATTGGGCTTTTATCAGATATGTTTAGTGCAAAAATTTCCCCCTACTTGACATATTATTCTATTCCTATTGTTTTTGTGAATGAAAAATTCTTTATAATTTTATTTAATTAAAATCAATTTCTTCATCTTTTAAGATTACAAATAATTCTTCTTTGGTTAAAAAAAAAATATTTCCTTAATCATTGTTGCAAAGTGTATCTCTAGGTCTTTTTTTTTTTTTTTAATGATATAATCATTTATATTTAAGTCATGTTCATTTGGAGTTTATTGTGACAAAGTAAGTTGTTGATCTAAATGTATTTTCTGCCGTTTCCCATAGTCTCCCTCTTAAATTAATGCCCTTCTCTAACCAAAATGTCTTTGCACAATTTCATCAAATGATAGACTAGACAATCTTTTAAAAAAGCACATTGAGGTATCCTTTGATGAACAAAAATACTGAACTCCCTTATCTTTAACATTTCAGTAAAAAAGAAAGAGATAGCATTTCTTAAACAATTATGAATTTCTGAAGATTTAAAATTTTAACTTAGGAGATCTAATCCTTGACAGCAAAATAAAATAAAAGTATAGGGAAAAATTCTTGGGAAAACGTGAAAATTTCAATGAGATAGGCAATGATTTGGCATAATCAAGAAACGGCCAACCTTATAAATAAAAAAATTTGGAGAATTATTAAGTCCTAGTATGTGCTTATCCCAAAACTGTTTAAAGCACTGCAAATTTATATCTAATTTGTTTCATTGGTCCATTGAGGTTGCTCTCTTTAATTGTGTCAGAATGAGATGTGTTCAAAGGGGTCAAAGTCATAGTTACAAAACCAGCATAGTTACAACCTTGTTTCCATATTGAAATTGCATTATGAACTGGGGAACGGCATGATTTTCTCCATTTTCTACATGAGGAAACTAAGACCAGTAAATTAAATGACTAATCCACAGATCACTGTTAGTGATAAAGAAATTGCAAGAATTGTCATTATAATGCACTGTTGACTTTTAAGTATTTTACCCTGAAAATTCTAGAAAAGTTTTCCTTACTCAAAAACTTATATTATCTACATGAATGTGTGGACTTATATATTTATTTGAATATTTGTATATGTATACATATTTATTTCTAATGTGTATATTACATGTTATTAAATTTATTCATATGTAAATAGATTTATAATAGTTTTAAACATATCAATGTATATTTATATCTAAAATATCTAAATATATATTTATATCTAAAATATCTAAACATATTATTTATTTGCAATCATTCTAACTTCATAGTCCCTGCAGTAGACAGAACTATGAAGTTAGAATAAATAGAAATTATGAATAAAGACAGGATATTTCTTCACCCATGGGGGACAAAATGCATTCATGGAGATTTTTGTATCCTTGTTAATGTGTGACATTGCAATCAAAATTTATCACTTTAGGAGTTACATTATTTTTTACTGCCTGAAGGGAAGCCAAACCAAAATAAACAATCTGCTCTATTTTGTTTAGAATAAGAGGACAGTATTGTAAGTCCTATCCTCACCCTCTTATGCCCTTACACTGGAAAAGTGAAAAATGCTTAAAAAAATTACACAGGGTTCTCTCATATGCATAGCACATTTGGGTTGAAAGGAAATAGGAGTTTTGTAGGCATTCTCAATAATAGTCAAAGGATTCAGGGATCGCTTTGACTTTTTTGCTTTACTTTGCAGCAGTTATATATATATATATATATATATATATATATATATATATATATATATATGTTATTAACTGGGTGAAGAAGTTCTCAAGTTTTACACATAAAAGCTTTTGTTTTATTTGATTTTCTAGGGCATGGATGACCTCTGCCTTCAAACCTCGGGAGCCTGTTAAGAGGCACTGACCAAAGTGGGGTGTTTTCATTACATTTCACAAAGAATCCAAGCAGATTACAGTCTATTTAGACTTCCAGCTGCCCACACAGAAAGATCTTCGGTTGTCTTAAATACTCAATATATTTCTTGGCACACATTCAGTTGCTTGCAAGCAAAAAGGTCTCTTTGGATTTTGGATGCACTTTCCCCACAAAGATAATGCCTTTATGTATTAAAAAAAAAAGGGGGGGGAGGGAGGTTATATTGCCTCATAAATGTTTTTCTTTATAGGAAATCACATTATTTTCTCTTTTAGACCACTTTTGGAAAAGTTATAATGATGAGTATACTTTTAATTTCACAAGCTACACAAAAGTATAGTTTCAGAGATGCTACATCTCTGCAGTCACTTTTCAAGAATTAATATTTTCAATCTGAATTCAGCATTATTCTCCCTTTCTCCCTCTGTCCTTCCCCTGTCCCTGTCTCTCTCCTTCTCCTTATCTCTGTCTCTATCTATCTATCTCTGGCTCTCTCTCTCTCTCAATACACACAAGTTCCCAGGAGCCTAGCCAAAGGAAGGATGTTTATTCTAGCTGCAGAAGCAAGCTCTATTATGCAAATGATCACACAGAATTCCCTAATCTGTTTATTCCTTCCACTCAGGCTCACTTGTTCCAAATAGCAGACCATCCATAATTCCGTTAAAATTTTCAATGTGAGTGGCCTGGATTAAATCTGGGCTCTTTAAGGAAATCAGTTTTCTATTTTATCATCCTGTGCAAAGAATAAAGCAGAGCTCAGTGAACTTTAAAAAGAGAAAACTTTAATAAATTAAAAAATTATCAATGGCTCTCATTCTCAGCTTTGACTTCATATAACCCAAAGCAAACTATAAGACAATGATCTTTATAAACACACTGATTTCTTCTCAGAAGAAAAAAAAAAAAAAACAAACTGGCTTCAAGTTCAATGACAATGAAGTATAAGAAAAAGAACTGATAATTTCCTCTCCACATGTCAGCCTCATTTTAAGCCCACATTTCTTTCTAGTGATTTTTCTTGTCTCAAAAATCTGTCTTGAAGTGAGAGGGGGAAAAAAAAACACAAAAAAAAACCTCCCTTGAAGAAAACAACTCCTTTAAAAGTAGAATTGGCCAAATAGAAAAGGAGGTACAAAAGCTAACTGAAGAAAATAATTCCTTAAAAATTAGAATTGGGCAAATGGAAGCTAATGACTCTTTGATACGTCAAGAAATAGTCAAACATTAAAAAAATAGAATAAAATGTAAAATATATCATTGGAAATACAACTAATCTGAAAAATAGATCCAGGAGAGATAACTGAAGAATTATTGTACTGCCTAAAACCACAATCAAAAAAGAAACCTGGATGGCATCTTTCAAGAAATTATCAAGGAAAACTGCCCTGATGTCCTAGAACTGTCCTGATATCCTAATGTAAAATAGTAATTAAAAGAATCTAATTCTCCTGAAAGAGAATCCCAAATGAAAGCTCTAAGGAATATTATAGATAGAAAGAAAGAATCCAAATATTAAGGAGTCACAATCAAAATTTATACAAGATTTAGCAGTTTCTACATTAAAGGATTGTAGGGTGTTGAATATGATACTCTAGACTGCAAAGGAACCTGGGTTACAAACAAGAATCAACTACCCAGAACAATTGAGCATAACCTTTCAGGGAAAAGACAGACATTCAATGAAATTGGGGACTTTTAAAATTTCCTGATGAAAAGACCACAGCTGAACAGAAAATCTGATCTTTAAATGTAAGGCTGAAAGAGAAGTATAAAAAGGTAAACAGGAAAGGAAAAAAAGACCATGATATTCAAGATTAAATTGCTTACATTCATGCATGGGAAGATGACACTTATAACTCTTAAGAATTGCATTTCTATTAGGGCTTTTAGAAGAAGTATATTTAGACAGAGGGTGGGAGTTTAAGTTGACTTTGATATGATGATAAGAAAAAAAAACAAAAAAAAAAACAAACTAAGGAGTAAAAAAAAAAAAAAAAAAAAAAAAAAAAAAAGATTGTATTGTCCAAGGCTGGATGTATTTAACAAGTAAATTTTATCAAACATTTAATTCCAATATTACATAAACTATTTTGAAAAAATAGGTGGAATCTAAAGTTCCCTTTGTGCCACAAAAATAATGCTGATATCTGAACCAGGAAGAGCCAAAACACAGAGAAAACTACAGACCAATTTTCCTAATGAATATCAGTGCAAAAGTTTTAAATAAAAAAGTAGCAAAAAGATTACAGCAATTGATCATCAGAATAATACGATATGACTACATGGGATTTATACAAGGACTGCAAGGCCTAATAGAAAAACTATTAGCATAACTGACCATATCAATAACAAAGCCAATAGAAATCATATTATCTCAGTAGATGCAGAAAAAGCTTTTGACAAAATACAACATCCAACATCCATTCCTATTAAAAACACCAAAGAACACAGTGATAAATGGAGCTTTTCTTAAAATGACAAGTAGTATATATCCAAAACTATCAGCATTATCTGAAATGGGAATAAGTTAGAAGCCTTCAAGATCAGGGTTGAAACAAGGATGTTCACTGACACCATTATTATTCAATTCTAGAAATTTTAGCTTTAACAAAAGAGAAGAAATTAAAGAAACTAAAATAGGCAATAAGGAAAGAAAACTATCATTTCTTGAAGATTATATGATGGTATACTAAGAAAATCCTAGGGAATCAACTATAAAAACAACTTTACCTAAGAAAAAATAAACCCTCATGAATCATTAGCATTCCAATATATTACTAAAAAGCTAAGCAGCAAGAGGTAAAAAGGAAAATGTCACATAAAATATAAAATATTTGGGAGTATACTTGCCACGACAAACACAGGAAATGTATAAACACTATTACAAAATGATTTTCACACAAATAAAGTCAGATCTATACAAATAGAAAAAATATTAATTGCTCATGGGTAAAAAAAACCAAGCCAATATAATAAAATGACAATTATATTTATATTAATTTACTTATTCAGTGTCATACTAATCAAACTAGAAAAAATGTTTTATATAACTATAAAAAATAGCAAAGTTCATCTGGAAGAACAAAAATCCAATATTACTAAAGGAACTGATGAAAAAAATGCAAAAGAAAATGGCTTAACCATACTAAATCTAAAACTGTATTATAAAGCAGTAATTGTAGAGGGCTGAAACTCTGAAAAGGTATACTTGAATCTGAGACCACAGAGCACTTAAGGCTAATTACCTATCTGATGTGAGATAATGGCTCCATATATATATATTTAGATGAGATGGTGATGTGATGGCTCTCCTCACCATTGGTGCTTGCTGAATGTGTGGTGGTGAAGTAATCATAGGCAAGGATTGGAGGGCTGAGGGAGAGAGGTCAAAGTCGCTGGGCTGCAGGATTAGGAGGAGACAGGCTTAATGCTCCAGACTGCAGAGTCCAGGATACATCTTTGGGAAGACAGGTGTCAGCTTGCCTGCCTCCTTCATTTCTCCCTCTAAAGATCAAGGACTTTGATCCTGATTCTCATTGATCCTGAGGCCCTCCAGAGAGCTATCTCGAACATTATAAGTAATCATCAAAACAATCTAATAAAGGCTAAGAAGTAGATTGGAAGGTTAGAACAGTGGAATCGATTAAGTTCACAAAACACAGTTGTCAATGACTGTGATAATCTACTTTTAATAAACCCAAAGATTCATGCTTCTTGAGGACGAACTCACTATTTGACAAAAATTGCTGGGAAAATTGGAAAATAGTATGGCAGAAATTAGGCATAGATAATATCAAAATAAGGGCAAAATAGACATATGATTTAGACATAAAGGGTGATACTAAAAACAAAGTAGGAGAACAAGAAACAGTTTACCTGTCAGAATTATGGAGGAGAGAAGAATTTATGATTAAACAAAAGATAGCGAACACTATAAAATTCAAAATGGATAACTTTGATTACTTAAATTAAAAAAAAGTTTTTGTACAAACTAAACCAATGCAACTATGATTAGAAGGGAAGAAGGAGTTAGGAAATAACTTTTACAGTCAGTGTTTCTGATAAAGATCTCAATTCCAAAATATACAGAGAATTGAGTCAGGCTCGTAGGAATACAAGTTATTTCCCAGGTGATAAATGGTCAAGGGATATGAACAGGCAATGTTCAGATGGAAAAAATTAAAGCTATTGTCATATGAAAAATGCTCTAACTCACTATTGATTAAACAAATGCAAATTAAAACAACTTTGAGGTACCACTTAATTCCTATCAGATTGGCTAATATTATAGAACAGGAAAATGATAAATATTGGAGAAGATGTGGGAAAGTGGGAACACAATGCATTGTTGGTAGAGTTGTGAGCTAATCCAAACATTACATAGAGTAATTTGAAATTATATGCAAAAGTCAACTAAACTGGGCATATGCTTTGATTCATAAACAACACTACTAGGTCTATATCCTAAAGGGATCATAAAAAATGGAAAAGGACCTACATTACAAAAATATTCATAGCAGGTCTTTGTGTGGTAGCAAGAAATGAAAAATCGAGGGAATGCCTATCCATTGGAAAAATGGCTAAATAAGTTGTGGTATGTGGATATAATAATGGAATGCTATTGTGTTATAAGAATTAATGAGCAGGTGAATTTCAGAAAAATCTGGACTTATATGAATTGATGCAGAGTGATGAGCAGAGCAGAAATAGTACATTGTACAAAGTAAATTACCATGTGATGATGTACTATGATACTTTGCTCTTCTCAACAATTCAGTGACAATTGCAAAGGACAGAAGATGCTGTCTTATTTCTAGAAAAAAATGCTATGGAGTCTTGTTTTTTGTGCCTTTCCCCCTTTTTTCTGTTACTTCTTTTACAACATGACTTATGTGGAAATATGTTTACATCATATGTTTACATGCACACATATCACCTGAATCAGATTATTTGCTGTCTTGGAGAGGAAGAGGTAAGGGAGGAATGAAGCAAAATTGGAAACTCAAAATCTTATAAAAATGAATGTTGAAAATTATATTTACATGAAATTAGAAAAAGTAAAATACTATTTAACAAAAAAAAAAAAAAAGAAAGAAACTAGAAAAAAAGTTATTTGCAAAGAAGCTAAACAAACAACAAAACCCCAATGCTGGGGGGACAACTCTTGCCATACTGATAGGGGTGCATATTTGCATTTGGTATCATACGTGACATGGGGGTGTCTGGTTTTGTTTATAGACATCAAACTGCAAAGTTCTGTTTTTCCTATCATCCAAATAGTCCAAAGCCACTTTCTCTTTGTGTCATGATAGAAACAATAGATGATGGGAGAAAGGAAATCACTATTAGATGCTAAAATATAGGGTGACACTACTGGAGCAATACAGAATTTGGGACCAAAAAAAGCAACCATAGAGCATTATCATGGTCAATTCACTCTAAATGCATCTCTCAGTTCTCTTGTTAGACTATCAGATTAAAAGCTGGCTTGTCCAGGCATGCTCCCTTCCCCCTATAAAAAAAAAAGAGAAACATGCAAAACAAGCATCAAATCCTGCCTCTAGATGGGGCTACGGTCTGTAAGTGGATATTTTAGCTGTATAAAAATTTAGTCCACTTTAGATGGGAAGATGAAATCAGGCACCAAGAAGAAATTTACAATTTAAATCCAACTTTGGCTCATTTAATTAAGCCTTTCTTCCTAGGAACCTCATTCCTAACCTTAGTGCCAGGTTCCCATGCCATCACAGACTTTGGTAAAAATTCTTAATTGCTTGGAAACCTATTTAAATTTCTAAATAAAAGAAAATTCCCCAAACCAGACCAAACAGATGATTTTCAAATAGTTCCTGGGCTTTTAAAAAGTATTAAAATTTTGCTAAATTAGAAATGAGGGTGAAGAGATTTTTTTTTCCATTTGGGAGAGTTTATTAAAATTATTTTCATATCTGCATATTTCATTATGTATTCCAGTGAAACAAATTGTAACCAATATCATCTTAATCTAGAGAAGATTCTTCAAATGTCATAATTGGAAAAACTCTCCTTGAAAAGAAATAATTCATCCTATAAAGTTGGCTACTCTCTGATTGAGACTCACTATAGAGAATATTCAATTAATGTATATAAATGAATTGAAGAGATTCTTAAAATACTCAAACTGAGATAAGTTTTGAATTAGTTCTCAGAATACATAAATCTAAGGGAATCAATCTGTTGTCTAATTTTTCTTAATAACTTGCAGGACATGAAAATGATCACTAGGGCAGTTTCTTTTAAAGTTTTACAGAGCAGGGGTATAAATATATCTGAGAAACTCATGTTCTTCTTTGCCACCATTACCTCATCCCCCTAATCCCCATTTCTAAGAGATCAGCACAAAAATACAGACAGGGATTTGTAGCTCATGCAGTGAAGAAGAAGAAAAGTCTTGCATGTGTTTTTTTCCCCCAACTGAACTTAAGAGACTTGACTATTTATATACATTGTTCAGGAATAACTAAGTATGACAGCCAAATATCCCTTACCATTAACTTCTACATCGTAAAGAAATTACATGCATATTTAAATTCAATGCAAGGGGGAGAGGGACATTCTTGACAAATCACTTATGTACATTGCTATTAAAAATATTAATAATTGCTAAATATGACAGATATACTATATATGTCCCTCAACCCCAGAAATAATCTAGTAGATGATTTTCTTGTATTTTCACATACTATGATTTTCTTTTTTTTTTCTATCATAAGCTAGTCATTTAGTATTGATTTAGTATTCATTTAGAATTAATTTTAGAATGTGATAGTCTTTAGTGATTCAGATAAACATTCATTCATTCTTCCACAAATATCCATCACATAATAGGTACTGAGGTAAGTGATGGATGATACAAAAATGAATAAGACATTGTTCTTCCTCTCAATGATCTAATAATTTTGTAGAAGAGATGAAACATAATGAGTAAAGTAAAATATAAAATGTAAGCATGCAAGTACCAGAAAATATTTCAAGAAAGGGAAAAAAATCCTCCAACTGAGGGGTGAGGGTAAACTGCACAGAATGATAGCATGTGAGCTTCATCTTAAAGGATGGTTAAATTGGAATAAACTGATAAGAGGACAATAGCATAATATAACACTGGATAGTCTATAACCAGTTTTTAATGTTAAATTAAGGATATAAATATAATAGAAGTGATTCTATGTCAAAGGGCATAAGGTCTTTTGGGGTATAGTTTCCAATTGCTTTCCAGAAATTGCCATATTATTTCATATATCCAAACAATGTATTAATGTATCTGTTTTCCAACAGCCCTTCCAGCATTTATAATGTCTTTTGAAAGTTTGCATAGCATCAGCCCTGAAGTCAGGAAGACCTGAGTTCAAATCTGGCCTCAGACTCTTAACACTTCCTAGCTGTGTGACCCTGGGCAAGTCACTTAACCCCAGCCTCAGGGGAAAAAAAAGAATACACTTGCAGAGAGAGTATTGATGGATTCATGATTTATAATGAATCACATTTCAGGACATGGACAATATGGCAAAGGAAAATTTTGCTTGTCTATGAATTATTACAAAAAAAATTTCCCCCTTTAAATTGGGAGGTAGGCAAGATGAGAAGAAAATAAATAGCTGTTAACTAAAAAATTAAGTTATGAATTTTTCACTTCATGTAAAACCCCTAAAGAGCCAGTGAAAGATTTTAAGTAGGGGATCAAATTGATTGGAATTGTATGTATTACTTTGACCAAAGCATATAGGATCTAACTCTCTTTATAAGTGAATAAGCTAATAATGGATCATGAATCAATTATGAGTCTTTTGATGCTTACTGTAGTTTAGAAAATGTGGGTTAGCATTTCAGGCCATACATCTGCACCCAGAACTGGAGTAGTATTGGACCCTCTGGAGTTCCTGGGGTGGGCTTGAATGTTTGAATTAGAAAGCCTCTATTCAATCTGAGAGGATCATATTGAGCCCCAGACTGGGGTTACTCTGATGAAACTCTAGAGAAGTATTTTGGTTCTCAAGACATTTGCTTCTATCCACTGGCCACTTAACTGCCCCAGATCCTGACTTTTTAATTAGGGACTTCCAAATAAATCTTGAATTTAGGTGCAAATAAAGTGCTGGATTGTAAATATTTAGAAAGAAAATGGACTAATTCATTGCTATTCATGTACTTTGAATGATCTGATTAAATCTCTTTAAAATTATGGAAATTCATCTATACCTACACTGGCATAGAAAAACACAGTTTTATACAAAATGTATTGGATCACTAGAATTTACTGAGTAGCAACTATATTTAAAGAATTATGGGAGAAGAGGGAACTCCCTTTCTGTAAGAAATCAATACTTTTTTTCCTCTATGAAGAAAACAAAGCCATTTTAGATATAAAACCATAATGTTAAAACAATATATCAAATGCTACCTTAATCTGTCTTTTTGGCATCAATATCTGACCGACTCAATTTTGCTTTTATTGAGACATCTAAAACATTTGTCTAACAGAAGCACTCAACAGTCTTCATGCTTGTATTTTACATGTAAGCTATTTCATACAGGCAGCAAAAATGCCATACAAGTTAAGGAGAGGGCTAAACATACATCCATGTGAACAAACTCTTAGCCCATTCCATTCTCCTCACATATATGATCATGTGAAAATAATGTATCCAAGAAATCTTAATGTAGTTTAAGCCATTAAAACTTTCAAAGCTTAAAGCTATTTCTAAGCTTTTGTTTTAAAAACAAAGCTTAAAAATGCACTAGGACTTTTGAGACACTGTACAAGCTACCTCTTCTTTCCTCCAATACATGAACTAATCATCTAATAAAATAGGAAGAGGAGGTACAATAATTGTGGATGACTATATAACATTTCAGATGACATTTTAGGCATCACAGTTAATGAGCAACCTTGTTTCAAGGGACTAGCATGTTAGAACATTATTGTAACAACTGGAAACTCCTGGCTGAAGCACATTCGATTATCCAGGGAACTGCCTGCATGAGACAGTCAAAAGCAAATAAAACTGTTTGGATCATCACCAATACTACAGGTGTGAATCCCCATTTTTCTTAATAAAGGCATGCTGCTAACCAGAAACCATCATGCAGGACAATTAAAGGTCACTGCAAACCAACTCAGCAAAACTGAACAGAATGGTTGCATTTTAATTCTTTTTAAAGATCACCATCATTTCTCACTATTCTTCTTTACTAGGGCATTTAAATGGAACTTTATGTTCCATTTGAAAGTTTAAGGGGATTTGTTTTAATCAAGCTAATTGAAGACTGCTATTCAGCTATCAGATTATATCCATATCACAGATGATATAAGGAAGGAAATAAGAGGTGCTTAATTAAGGAAAATCCTAGTCGAAAGCAATGATCAAGGCAGGTTTGAGTTGTTGATTAAAATTCCTGATTTTTGGTCTTGAATCTGATGAGTGATGCTACCCATCATTCCTTTCTTTATAGTTCATTGCAATGAACATGCTCATTTGACAGTTTCAACAGATTGAGGCTGAATGTTAAGTTATCTGCCAAAATGGGTTCAGAAATTTGTCATCTATTTCCTTTAGTGAAATACATCTTCATCTTCAATCTACTGAGGTATGCTATTTTTGACAAGAGATTCCCTTGGGGAAAAAAAGTTTGCAAGATGTACTCCTGTGATATTTATGATGCCTTTTACTATAAAAAATTTAAAAACAATAAGGCAAACTTGATGCTTTGGTTTATAACATATACTCAAGAAAGTTAAAAGGAAGGCACACTAAACTTTTGGTAAAATTCTGTAAGAGGCAACATGATTATGTGAGCTAAGTTCAAGATCAGAAACTAAAAAGTATCTCTAACTTTATTAAAGACTAGTCTACCCTGATTATTGATATTGTACTCTATTCCTCTTCCATATCAAAGGAACAGAATATCATGATTCCACAAAGTAATTATCACTCTTCCTTCCTTCTTCCTTCCTTCCTTCCTTCCTTCCTTCCTTCCTTCCTTCCTTCCTTCCTTCCTTCCTTCCTTCCTTCCTTCCTTCCTTCCTTCCTTCCTTCCTTCCTTCCTTCCTTTCTTTCCAGTAATTTTATGTTTTGTTTATTTTAAACAGTTATCTATCTTTCTTCCTTCTGATTCTCCACCTCACTGGAATAAGAGAGAAAATCTAATTCTTTGTAATAAATTGTCAAGTGAAACAAAGTCCCTCATTGTTGATTAATCTTTTGTACGAATGATTCTTTTTCTTTTCTTCCAACAATATCCTTAGGAAATTAGCTTTTTATTTTTTATGGTAGTAAATTTATTTATTTTTAATTTAATACAATAAAAATATGTAATAATTTATTTTTAATATACATTGCTTTATGAATCATGTTGGGAGAGGAAAATCAGAGCAAAAGTGAAAAACCATGGGAAAGATTTAAAAAGAAG
Organism: Sminthopsis crassicaudata; assembly: GCF_048593235.1. Classification (NCBI taxonomy): domain Eukaryota; kingdom Metazoa; phylum Chordata; class Mammalia; order Dasyuromorphia; family Dasyuridae; genus Sminthopsis; species Sminthopsis crassicaudata. The sequence goes on along the minus strand of NC_133620.1, from coordinate 130,153,599 downwards.
TGAACATAGCATATGCTGATTTACATTCAGTCTCCTTAGTTCTTTTTCTGGATGCAGATGGCATTTTCTGTCCAAAGACTTGGAACTGCTTTAGATCACTGAATCAATGAGAATTAAGATTTTCTCAGTTGATCATAGCACATTCTTGCTGTTACTGTGTACAATATATTTCTGGTTCTGCTTGTTTAGCGTCAGTTCATGTAAAATCTTTCTAAGATTTTCTATATAATCAGCCTATTCATCATTTTTTTATAAAACAATAATATCCCATAACTTTCATATACCACAACTTGTTAAACTATTCCCCAACCCCAAGGATGGGAATCCTTGATTAATTTTTAAAAGTCATACTCCTCATTCTGCAACTTGAATCTTTCTGGCAGGAGGTGGGTATAATTTATCAGCAGTTCTCTGATATCATAGATGTTACTGAGCTGATCAAAGAACAAACATTTAAATCTCTATTGTATGCCAGACACTTCTTACTGCTGCCAGAGTCATTCGTCTTTAGAGTATTGTTCTTAATTGCTTAAATTTTCTCCTAGTGCTGCTCATTTCATTTTTTAGTTTATAAAAGTCTTCAAAATTGTTGTTTTATAATACTGCTATTTTAGCATAAATTATTCTTCTGCTTCTAATTACTTCTTTCTACATAAGTTCAAACAAAAATTTTTATGCTTCTTTGAAACCATTGATTTCATCACTTTTTACATCACAACAGCATTCCATCACATTTATATTGCTATCCCCTCAATTTTATTTTTTTTAATCACTAAAACAAGGAGCTGCTCTAAGTTGTTGTTGGTTTTGTGTTGATTTTTACAGATAGGACCTTTCCTTTTTCTGTGTTCTCTTTTGGGCATAGATCACACAATCATACAGCTTACATCTATAATTGTCTATGGAAAAAAAAAGAGTTAAAGAATTTCAGAATTGAATTCATCTGAGATGTCATATACTCCAACTTGTAGCTGAAGGAAGAAACTCTATAATATTCCCAACAAAAATAGGTATTTCAATTTTTCTTTGAAGAACTCACTAATTCTTCAAAAGAGAATGCCATCCTACCCACCTGTCAGATTGGCTAAGATGACAGGAACAAATAATGATGAATGTTGAAGGGGATGTGGGAAAACTGGGACACTGATGCATTGTTGGTGGAGTTGTGAAAGAATCCAAACATTCTGGAGAGCAATTTGGAACTATTCCCAAAAAGTTACTGTGCATATCCTTTGACCCAGCAGCGCTACTACTGGGCTTATATCCCAAAGAAATACTAAAGAGGGGAAAGGGACCTGTATGTGCCAAAATGTTTGTGGCAGCCCTTTTTATAGTGGCCAGAAACTGGAAACTGAATGGATGCCCATCAATTGGAGAATGGTTGGGTAAACTATGGTATATGAATGTTATTGTTCTATAAGAAATGACCAGCAGGATGAATACAGAGAGGCTTGGAGAGACTTACATCAACTGATGCTGAGTGAAATGAGCAGGACCAGGAGATCGTTGTATACTTCAGCAACAATACTATATGAGGATATATTCTGATGGAAGTGGATATCTTCAACAAAGAGAAGATCTAATTCAGTTCCAATTGATCAATGATGGACAGAATCAGCTACACACAGAAAAGGAACACTGGGAAATGAGTGTAAACTGTTTACATTTTTGTTTTTCTTCCAGGTTATTTTGACCTTCTAAATCCAATTCTCCCTGTTCGGGGAGAATCTGTTCGGTTCTGCATACATATATTGTATCTAAGATATACTATTACATAATTAATATGTATAAGACTGCTTGCCATCTAGGGGAGGGGGTGGAGGGAGGGAAGGGAAAAATCAGAACAAAAGTGAGTGCAAGTGATAATGTGTAAAAAATTACCCAGGCATATGTTCTGCCAATAAAAAGTTATAATAAAAAAAAAAAGAGAGAGAATGTCATTTCAGCACATATAAACATATCCAATTTATGAGAATAAGCAACTACAGCATGAATATCTATGACTGCTTCCGAGTTTCCTGCAACTGGAAAGTTGCTTCTATGTTAGATTAGTTTCCCAAGATTCTTTTGAAATGATACAAGGAGTTTTTATTTGAAGATTGCTGATGGCCATGAAGATATCTGGCTAGAGAGGAATAATTTTCTACCATTTCTCAGGCTTCAATCAAGAAATGGTAAGAAAGTTGAGACAGCATGATTACATAAAAGTATGCCTTAGAAACTAGGCAAAGAAGCAAGATTCTCTAGAGGTTATTAATGGATATGTCAGATAGGTCAAAACAATGCTCAAACCTCAACTACAAAATTTCCTCAGACCCTGATGGAGCCAGCTCAGGACCCGGCACTCAGGAATACCACTTCCATTCAAATCACAAGTCCTTTTTCAAGCCCACTCCCCATACTAATAACTAGGAATATGTTTACTATGACTAATGCCCAGAAATCACTCCATTCATTTAGTTTAACCAGGCATTCCCTTGCAGAAGAGCTATTGCTGTAGTTACTGAATACCCAGAAAATAACAATTTTGACACTGGAAAGTGGCCCAACATCAGAAGTGGTCTTATTAAGAATATGCTTTATCAGGTGCCTTTCAGCTATATTTTAAGGACCATGGGGTCTTTCCATCTGCCTTATAGCTTATATATGTATCATCTCCTTCTATTACAATGTAAATTTCTTGTGAAAAGGGCCTGTCTTACTTTCCTATACATATCTACATAATTTAGAATAGTATGATTTTTAATATATTCTGAGAACTTAATAATAGTTTTGCATCTATCCCCCATCAAGTATAGGAGTCAGTAAATATTATTTAAAAAGGGGGGAAAGATTCTTTAAAAAAAAATTTGAAAGATTTGATAAGTGAATATATAAAAAAAAAAGCCAAATATCTTTATCAAAAACTGATCTTTATTCATGAAATACTATTTCCCCCATCAGATTCATTGAGGCAAGTTAAGATTTAAATATGAAACAATCCCTGATTTCATGGAGCATATAGTCTACAAACAATATGATATATACAAGATATGCATAACGAGAAACTATGTGAGATGTCCCTGGGAGAAAATGGCCAGGTAAGTTATCATGGAAGAGGATGGAATTAAACACACTGAAAAGAAAGAGGCCATTCCAGGACTCCTTTGATCACTTTGTGATAAAAGACTCAGAATAAAAAGTTAAAAGTAAAGAGTAAAGAGAGAAGCCCCATTTCTTTGGAATTGAGGTTATATTTAGAAGTAGTATGAAATAAGAAAGGAAATATGGCATAGATTTTCTCAATTTAACTGTTTTGTTTAGGACTTACATAACACCATTCTCAAATGTATACCTAACAAATCATAGCCAGTGATGATGAAATAATTTCTCTTTCATACTATTCTCCTAAAAGTCTCTTCCATAACCATCTTCTACCCTGCACTGGCAAAGATGTTTTACCCAGTATTACATAAAATGTGAAAATGTAGAACTTTAAAATCTCTACTACTTCTGAATTCCCATTTCCCTTAGTAACATTTCACTGTGTTAGTATACATATATCATATCAAATATCCTTTACAGTCTGGGAAATACCAAAACTATAAGAAGAAAGGCCTATTTATGAATAATTTATTGTAGTTCTTTGGGTCGGAAAATCTCTTGGCTTCTACTTAGCGTAATCAGTGGTTAGTTCAGACTCACAGGGGATGTGCTCCTGGAATTTTTCTTATCCATTAAATGTAAGACATAACCAAGTGGGGATGGGGCAGGAAGAGAATAGCAAAAGAAAGTACAGAAACAAATTTCTAAGACATTTATTAAACAGGAATTATTTTTATTAGTCTATGTGAGATAAGCAAATGCCTAACTTTGATTCATGTGCTACCCATAGTAGAGAGATCATTAAAAAAAATAAATTGCTGGAAATAGTTCTAATTTAATATAAATAGGATAATGAGCAGACAATAAAAACAAAGACATTTTTGTCAACATGCCTAAATGTCCCTGGGACAAAATTTGGTGTTGACCAGAGACTGCAGCCTCATATATTGTATTCATGAGAATGTCATCAAACAAGCTCTAGAAAAATTTTGGGATTCCTATATTAGTGGAAATCACAGGATTGTAGATAGAAATTTAAAAGGACCTTAGAGGATATCCAGTCCTTATCATCCATTTCCCATGTATGGAACTTGAGGTCCAGATAAGTTATGGGATTTGCTGAACACATTTATTGAAAGACAAAAGTAGAATTTGAATTCAGATCTCAACTCCAAATTTAGTATTTTTAAATTTATCAATTATTTATATATTTGTATGCAAATGAAGAGGAATGATTTGATATATTACATATAATAAAAGTGTTTTAGAGGATGAAACTAAGAAATTGAAAGGGACAGTAATTATTAACATAAAAATGAGTTTTTAAGAGTGGTAACATTGAAATCCTTTAATATTATAGGGATCCATAACTTTAACCAAGTGAGTGCTCTCTTCACTGCTACAAAAGACAAGAACTTCATAATACAAAAAATGAATTGTGAAAGTAGGCATGCTAAAGAAATTATCATTCTCTGATATTCCCCTTTGTACTGCATTAAGCTGGTCTTTGAATAATGATAATAGGGGCTACTACTGAATCAATCCATACTTAAAATCTTTCCAGTATTTTTCATGAACTGTCTAAATAACAATAAAGATCCAATGGGAAGAAAATCTGAGAGATCATGGAATTATCCAGGTTTAATCATTCATTCATCAAACAAGGACACAGAACCCTCTATAATCATAGCCCTACTGGATATTTGAATGGCCACTTTCCCCCCCCTTATTTGTATAATTAAGAACAACTCTTTTGAGTGATAACAAATCTCACTTAAGAACTTCTGGGATTTTTCAAGACTTGATGAAATAAACACAGTGCTGAATAAGACCTCAGCATTTCTAAGGAATCCATCTTGCATTTGGGCCTTAATGACAATTACAAACCACTCATTATCAAAGTTACATTTTGTTATCTTTCAAAAAAATCTTACATAATTTTAATAAATATAAGGGACAAAGTCTTTAAGGAAGCATTTTGCTCTACCAAATAAACTTCTATAGCTATAAAGGATCTTGTATTTTCTATACTTGATAGTTATTTGTGTCTATAGATATGATCTACTGTAGGATAGAATTTAGAAAAGTCTACACCTATTGTTCCTCATCTATTCAGAGAAGATGACCTAATGTCTATGCAGGTTTTTCTTGCCAAAAAAAATATATATGGTAAATATGGGAGGGTAGGCATAGGGTTTGTTAGCTATCTATATAATTCACTGACAATATTTAGTTTTGCATAATGGAGTCTATCTTCCCATATTTAATATGGAAATTTCAAATAAGCTGAGAATAGTTTCCCCAACATCCTCAAAACTGTAACACCTCATATGAATATTATGGAATATTATTGTTCTGTAAGAAATGACCAGCAGGATGATTTCAGAAAGCCCTGGAGAGACTTACATGAACTGATGCTGAGTGAAATGAGCAGAACCAGAAGATCATTGTATACTTCAACAACAATAATGTATGATGATCAATTCTGAAGGATGAGGCCCACTCCAACAATGAGATGAACCAAATCAGTTCCAATAGAGCAGTAATGAACTGAACCAGCTCCTCCCAGTGAAAGAACTCTGGGAGACGACTATGAACCACTACATAGAATTCCCAATCCATCTATTTTTGTCTGCCTGCATTTTTGATTTTCTTCACAGGCTAATTGTACACTATTTCAAAGTCCGATTCTTTTTGTACAGCAAAACAACTGTTTGGACATGTATACATATATTGTATTTAATTTATACTTTAATATATTTAACATGTATTGATCAACCTGCCATCTGCAGGGGGGCGGGGGGGAAGAAGAGGAAACATTAGAACAAAAGGTTTGGCAATTGTCAGTGTTGTAAAATTACCCATGTATATATCTGATAAATAAAAATTATTAAAGTATATTAAAAAAAACTATAACCCCTTCATCCTGGACTTTCTCTGTATATACTTCTTAGAATCATTAGTCTAGAGCTTAAAGTACCAAGGAGTATCTTGTAATATATTTCAAAAGGCAAAAGAGAAAATATTACTACAATTACCTAGAATAACTTACCCAACAAAACTAAGTATAATACTATGATGTGCATGGGGGCATAGCAGGAAAATGGATTTTTAAAAGAAGAGAAAATTATGAAGTATATCAAGACCATATGAATTTTAAAATAAATACTTGAGAATCAAGAGAAACCTAGAGAATTAAACTCATATGAACAACTACAAGAAATTGTGATTATGTGAGCTCTTTAAAAGATGTGAATTGTTCTTGCCTTTCTTTGTATCTCTGACATTTGCCTGGCAAACAGTAGGTTATCTATAAATATTATTAGCTTAGGAAACAAGAGTTTATATTCTAATAAGGGAAGAAGAAATAAGTGTCCTTTCAGACCTTAATGTCATCATAAAGCATTAAAGGAGTTAAATAAGAGGAAAAAAAAAAGGCCTTAATATTAGGTTGTATCTGTTTGAAGAGTCTGAAATGGCTAAGACAAGGCACAGTGAAAGGAAGAAGACATTGTTATATTAAGGGGGAAAAAGGAGGCAGCACTTATTATTTTTCATAATTATGGTACATGAGAACACAGAAAAATAGATTGGGGAAGTAGGTATTAGAAGTAACCCACTCATCTGAAAGAGAAAAAACAATTGGGGATCTAGCAAAGAATAGTTGAATAGGGCATAATACAAAAGGGGAAATGGATACTAACAAAACAAATTTCAACCTGAAGGAGAAAGAAAAAGGAGGGAATAAAAGAAAAGAACTAGAATCTAGTAAAGTGTCTTGATAATTTATATCTCTTAGATAACTGGGGAACTAATGACAAATTACGACAAAATGAATGCAATGGAATATGATTTCAGATAACCCTGGGCAATTTTACTGATACAAAGTAAAGTGAGCCGAGCCAAAAGACTACTTTATACTAGAATAATAAAATAAATATAACTTGAAAGATTCAAAAAATTCTGATCAAGGAAATGACCAACCATACCCCCCCGAGAAATGATAATGAGGCATGTTCCCCCATTTCCAAAAGAGACATTGTGAACAAGTTACAGAGACATATGTTTTCGAAAAAGGTCTCTGTCAGTTTTGTTTTACAATACTTCTTCGTAACAAGTTTGCATCTTTTTCCCCTTTTTCCTTTTCCTTCTGATTTTTAGTTAGTGAGAGAAATTTGCGAAAAATGAGAGTTTAGCCATAGAAATGTGCCCCAAAAGCCATTTTAATATTTTTGTGAAATTCATATAACAAAGAAAAATTCAGAAAGAAGCACAGAAACATAAAATAGTTTTGAAAGTTACTCTTATAATTTATATATATATAGAACATATTGTCTCAATATTATACATATATAACATGTATATAATATACCCATATACATGTATTATGCATATATAATAGATAGTATATTATATTATACAAAATCACTTCACATAATACCCATTATATCATGCACAGTATATATACATTATGCATGGATAATCTAAACACGTTGTACATGCAGTATATACATATATATGTGAATAATGCATGATGTATTTTAAAACTATCCTTCTTGTCTCCATTTCTTTTTGAATTTTCTTCTATTCTATGAATATGTATGGACATATACATATATATTTTAAGAGACAGTATGAAATGGATATTCACAGTTTCATATAGAATCCTTTCTATGGATGTTCTGCTATTTGTATTTAAATGCTTTTGTGGGGTTTTGTGGGGGGGGGTTAAGTTCAGAATTTAAAATAATAAAAATGATAATGAGGTAGAATTAAGTTATCCATGGCTCCTATTTAGAGCTGGAAGAGACCTTCAAGGTCATGTAATGAATAAAGTGATTTGTCCATGTTCATGTTAGTACTCAGACTCCAGATCCAATACTCTCTTTAGTAGACCCTACCTCTTAAGCTACAAAATGCCTAGTACTTACCAAATATCTAGATAAATACATGCTTCCAGCTAGAATTATACATCAAAATTTTGCTAGCTTTCTATAAGCATATGACAGCTTCCTTTATGAAAAATATTGTAGAAAAAAATGAAAATATTCCTTTAAAAATCAGCTAATTAACAAAACTAAATCTGGACAATAACCATAGATAAAATTCTTGCTTAGATTTGCTTGGGATATACCATTGATAAGATACTAAAAATAATGTATTAATAGATATTGCCATATCAACTATTAATTGTCTCCAAAGCGAAATGAAATGAAAAACATTCATAATATAAAGACCTTGCTAATGTAACCAGTCATGTGATAATAGATTAAAATATCTACTTATATGACATCTATTTCTATATCAACATATCCATTATATATTATTATTATATACACTACTTGAGTTCCCCAAAGATGTTTTCAGTAAGCCTATAGAAGATGATTTTATAAGCCAATATTTTAATTCAATTATAAAAAGCAATTATTTTATTATCTGAATAATAGTCCACAAAACTTAATTATAAAAGAGTAATAGAAACATAGAAACTTGTCTCAGATATTATATAATTTCTATCTAAACTCTGCTAAAAAGGGTTAGAATATAATAATGACAATAATGACAATGATTACAATGATAATAACAATGGTTATTAGTAAAGAACTAATAGCAAAAAAAAAAAAAAAAAAAAAAAAGTATGAGCAGCCAAAAAATGAAAGACCAGATGTATATAGTTTGAGGGGTCTTTTTTGTTTTGTTTTGTTTTTTTGTTTTTTACAAACTTTAAAACAGCACCTTAGCATTTACTATATTTATGTACTCTTAAGTTTGTCAATAAATATTTATTAACTGCTTGGTGTATGCCAGTCACTGTGCTAAGATCTTTAAAGTTTGAAAAAATCTTTATATATATATATATATAATTTTATATGATCTTTTGCTTCTTGGGTACTCACACCCAAGGAAACTCATATCCTAGGAGAAAAGAAAGAAAAAGGAAATGGGAGAGTGAAGAATAAAAGGAAAAGAGAATGTTTTATTATGAAAGAATATTTTTTAATATTTTAAATAAGTCACAAGAAGTGTGACTACTCCTTAGTCACAAAAAAATGGCTAACGTATGTGACAATTACTTATGATGCTTACTGATATTCACTCACTGGTTTGATGTAGAACTTGTTTACAAAATATTCCAGATTCAATCTAGAGAATTTTAATTATACAACCTTATGGATCCTTGGATGCTAAAATTCTGATGATAGAACAGTAAGGGTAGCTAGGTGGTACAATAAAAAGAATACTGGCCTGGAATTTGGAAGAACTGATCTCAAATCCAGCCTCAGACATCTATCACTTCTGACTAAGTCATTTTATCTTTTTTACTTTAGTTGACTCATCTGTAAAATGGTGATACAATTATAAAATGGGGAGGTGCTGTGTGGATTAAATTAAATCAATGCACCATGCTTATTATACTATATACAATGGTGGTTTTATTATTATCAGTATTCCTATTTTTTTTCCTAGATCATAAAATTCTTAAGTATTTTGGTGGTCCTCATAGTAACAAATGTTTACATAAACTAGCTGCAAAACTATGAAAAAAATAAGACCCATTTCTCAATATCTAAATCTACAAATTATAATTAATAGTATTTCTTATACAGATTTTTATTTAGGAAATAAAGATGTATTTCTGGAAAGAAGTAAAAAAAGGAAGGAGGGAGGGAGGAAAGAAAAAGAAGGAAGGAAGAAAGAGAGAAGGGAGGGAGAAAGGAAGAAAGGAAGAAGGAAAGAATAAAGAGAGGAAGAAGGAAGGAAAAGGGAGAGAAGGAAAGACAGAGAGAGGAAAGGGAGGCAAGGAGAAAGAAAGAAGAAACAAAAAATATAGGACTTAGAATTAAAGTTTGAGAAAGTAAGAAGGAAACAAGAGGTAACTGGAATCTCAAGAAAGAATATTCAGTGGTAGAACAGATGGAAAAGTCCATGGATAGACTTCAGGGAGAACCTGAAATCAAAAAACATTTCTATCTATATTTTCTTTTTCACTAGATTCTGATGGATGCAGACAAACATTGTTCTGAAAAGGTGTCTATAGGCTTCAGAGAGCCAAAGAAATTCATGGCAAAAAATGTTAAAGAATCCCTGTTCTGGTTTAATGGAACCAGTATAGATGAGGAGACTGAAATTCAAATTCAAAGATGATGCTTTGTCTAGATATAAAGATTAGCGATTTGGCTGACACAGTCAGTTGTATTTTATTAGGAGGGGAGGGAACTCATTGAGGTACAGAGATGGAGAGAGGAGATTTGGACATCAAAACATACAGTTTGGATGGAGTAATTACTGGTGCATGGTAGCCAAGAATACAGGAGAGGTTTAGATTATTTTTAAGTTTCAGTACTACTTAATTACCTCTTATAATTCAGCTCACTCTTCTACCACTTAATTCTGGGTTTCACTCATTATCCATCTGGAAATATGCATTTTTCATTCACTTTGTCTTTCAGAGTGAATGGTTAGACCAATTACTTATATGTTGCTATAGATTTCATGGAAGAGGAATTTCAGGGTTCTGGCACTTAATGTGATGGATATAAAGTCATTTGCAAATAAGAGCATTTGGGAAATCTTACCATTGTTAGGAAATGCTTCATTTGGTTGGACCTTAGGCAGGACATATTTTGAATTTAACACCTTACTTAATGTCAAACAATTGATGATTGCCTTTGGGAAATTGAACAGTGTTTTTAATGATACAAAATTGCCAAATGCTGCAAAAAGCTATCTTCTTAATAGCAAGATTCATCTGGTTATGTCATATGGTTGTGAATCATGGACCACTATGATCTCAGAACTAAAATGATGAATTAAGTCAAAGGGTATAAACAATCTAAAACATATCACTAGAAAAGCAATATGATGGAGAAGAAAACATTCTTAAGGAAATGTTTGACTGGAAAAGGAAAAGTAAATGGGCAAAGATGAAAGATAAAGAATCCACAAAATAGTACTTTATAGCCCTTGAACACTAAAAGATAAAGAGGAAGGCCTGGATAAGAAGTATAGGAAATGAGAAAGCATCAGGAGATTAGGTGCTTTATCAGTGAAAAGCTGTACTCACAATAACAAAATCCATCAAATAATTAAATGGATAATAAGAATAATTGGTATTTTCAAAAAAAAAACAATAAAATTCATTGGAGTATTTGTGTTCATTTCAGCAACATTAGATACTGGATATCAAATTCTGGGATGTGGTTGAAAATGTAAAATGTAAATTTGTATACTTTATGATTAATTTGAAAGTATGTCCCATAAAGTTGTGCTTCATTATACAGTTGAAATAGTTTAAAAATTGAACACTGAAAGGCTTATTGTGGGTAGGTATTATGTCTAAGTTTAATTTTCAAGTTAGTATGGCAATACAGAGGTGAGATTTATGAATACCATGGTTTTTTATTGAAAGCTATTTTAGTAACTCACATTTATCACAGTGATTTCTTCTTGGTTACATATAAATATCCTTTAAGGGAATATATTTTAGTGAATGCAGTTTATTTCATTCAAGTTACTACTTGGAAACAGACTTTCATGGATTCCAGTGTCCATAACAGTAATAAATATTCTGGTAATATTAGCAAGTACATCTGCACCAAGAGAGGTTGGAGAAAACAAATCAGGAACTATTGATCCTAATCAGGTCAGACACTAAAATACAATTCATTCATTGAAAATATAGAAGACATATTTTATGGTTTTACCCTATTTGTCATTTTTTTCCCCTTACATTCCTCAACTCCATTTCATGAGATACTTAGAATTAGAGTTTAAGAATCTGTTTCAGATGCCTAGGAATACTGCCCAAGTCAGAGGTACTCACAGTATGTCTAGAAAACTACAATTACTTCCTCAGGATGTGCTTATTTCTGTTAGTCTTAATATTATTCCAGATGCAAATCCAGCATATTATTATTAATAAGTAACCTCATGTGATATCATAATGAGAAAATAATACCAACAATTTTCTTTGTGTGCACGTGTGCATATGTGTGTGAGATGACTAAATACAGATCACTTCTTACTGCTACAATTAGCCTAGTAACCTAGGAGAAGTGGCAAATGTACTCACATTGCCCAGGGCATTTGCTTTCCATTGATGGCTGAATTAGATTAAAATGCATATTTTTAAAATATTTTTTAAAATAATATAAAACATAGATAATAGCAACAACTGATTTTCTAAGTCCATAGGCAGCTTTTGATATTGTGAACTCTTGTTTCTTTCTATTTGAGTTGACTCCCCTGATCTAAAGGTTAGCATGAGGAGTATAGCTAACATCCTTGAATAAGAAGAATTGTCCATGGTGTATCAAGACAATCAAAAACAACTATATTAAAAGAGCTTCCTTTCATTACCCACTGGTCCCTCTCTTCTTCCCCACCACATACACTGTCTTCTAAGAGAAAGTTCAGAGAACAGAGCCAGTGACTAGAGCTTAAACTCATGACTTTGCCCATTTGCTAATGTCCCCTGCTCTCTCCTTTTGAAACTGTGATCAAGAGAACTAAGAAAGAATAATAATAATAACAATAACAATCACCACCACCACCACAACAATAATAATATTTATATACCACTTGCTCTGTGCCAGGTCCCTTACAATTCTCTTATGTGATGTTTACAGCAACCCTGGGAAATGAGTATTCTTATTGTCCCCATTTAATATGTAAGAAAACTGAGACAAAAAAAAAAAAATATGTAAAAAAAACTGAGACTTCAGTTGGAGAAATTCTTCCTAGCGTTTTGTTGGTTTACCCTGTGTATTGTTTTAAGGAATTTATCAATTACTCTTCCATTGAGAAGAAGTTTAGTTCTTTTTATGTGCAAAGCTTAGGTTGGATTTTAAATCAGCCTTTGGGGAATTTTCCAATTCCTCTTCCCTCAGCCTCACCTTTGTGGGCCAAGGGAGAAGGGGGAGGAGGAAAAGGAAGGGCGATAATATCATCAGCACTGCCCATTAATCCATTTAAAACTCCTGTGTCTTCTTTTCAAAGGACGGGAGTAGGCTTTATGGCCCAAGGCAAAAAGGAATTGTGGGGTATTGACTATAATCAGAAAAATTTTTTAAATACAGTTCAGTTAATTTCTAAGAAACCTTACAGGTTTTGCAGTTAGAGAGAGTGGAGTTTTATACTTGTAAAACTGCTAGGATCGTCTTTGGAGAGTTGGAACTCCTCTTTTCTTACCTCATGGATTTTTCACTTCCACAGGTGGGCTTGATTTCCCAACCCCCTATGAGTAATTATAAAACAGTGTTTATGTTTAGAATGATTTGGAAAATTGCTGTTTTAATTACTAGAATAAATAGACAGTGTGTGATCTTTGACCCAGGAGGAAAAGTAATATCAGATTTATTGATTCACACTCCTGAAGTACAATTTGGTATCAGAAACTCAAACTTTGATTTTAGGCAAAATAGGGATATAGCCGAGTGTTCTCTTTTCATTAACCACTGAAAAGGTATCAGCTCTTTTAAGAACTTCGAGAGCGAGTGAGAAAGCGCTCAGATAAGTATACCCTACATGTCCATTTTCAGAGTGGACCTTCAAATCATTTACAATCAGGCTCTTAGAATCTTATAGTTGCAAATTGTGATAACTAAAGAGGAAACTAGAGCATGGCAGAAGGCAACACAGCTTATCTTTCTTTCACTCTCCTATACTCCCTATAGCACAAAACCCTTATGGTTTGAAATTTAATGTTTTAAGACCAATGGACATTATGACTTCATTCCAATCTGGAGAAGGAGCTAGACATGTGATCAACCATTTTTCCATTGTAGAAATTTCACATGCATTTAAGACAGTTTATGGATTGGCTTACAAATACTTTGCCTTTAGGTGTTTTTGCATTGATTTTGACTTTGCCCATTCCATTGGCATTTCTTATCCTATTAGTAAAGTCATTACTGCACAGACTATATCCCCAAGATCTTCTCTTTTAAACAAGAGAAGGGAATTTTGGGATATGTACAAGATGTGGCAATACATATATGTGATTGCTTGCAATTTTAAAATTTTGATTTTACATTTTTAAACATTTTTGATTTTACATCTTCAAAGTATTTTGATTTTACATTTTAAAGTTATTTTGGTTTTACATTTTTAATCTATTTCGGTTTTACACTTTTAAATTATTTTGATTTTACTTTTTAAAATTCTTTGCCTTTTACCTTAGCAATGCACTTCGGGCACACACAGAAAGTGCAGCTAAGTGACAGACTGACTTTTGTTCATCTTTTTGACAAGAACTTTGTTTCCACTGTGATGTGGAAAGGCCTGGATGGCATTTGGAAAGGCCCAAGTTGGGCTCCGGGTACATTCTTTCCTAGGTGCAGATCCTGCAGTAGAGTTCATCCCCACCAGAGACATTTGTAACCTGGGGATCCAAGAGAAGGACCAGACAACAGCCCAGAGGGACCAGCCAGATGTCAGCAGCCTTCCAGACACTGATGACAGCAATGTCCCTCCTGACCGTGACACCAGAGACATCAGACACAGTTCCAGTGTTGCAGCTGAAATGGACTGTTTTGGGTGATATGCAATATAAAGACTGTAAATGGACAATGGGCCTGCTTGCTTCTCCTGTGGCCACTTGCCATATAGTGGCCTGGGAAGAGGCTTTGCTCTATGCTTTCTATTGAAGGACTATGCTTTTAAATTAGTGGGTGAAAAACCAACGCACCCACCTGCCGTTGTTACTGAGACAATGTTACTGGACATGACTTTGCTTATGTACACTTGTGAAACTAGAATTGCTCTAGGATTGTGAAAAGTGCAATAGAGAATTGTGATAAGCTAGAATTGCTCTAGAATTGTGATAAATGTAACTAGAATTGTGACAACCTACCTCATTGATATTTAATTGTTAACTTCCCACCTCAGTGTTGACATCCTACCTCATTGGCATCCAACCTCTTTGGCCTATTATCTCGAGTATGACTTTGATGAATGGGTTGAACACTTGGGCCACTGTTGAGCCTGGTTCTTATTGTCATACTTCTGTTTACTGATCTGCTGCTTTGTGCCTCCTTGGGCATAACACTGTCATCTCATGGATCAAGTAAACTATAACTGGTGCTAAAAGTTTAGCTTGGTGAGATGTGCGGTTCCCGCAAAACAAGAGAAGGGAATTGTAAGGGGCCTTTAAATAGGCGCCACAGCGCATCGGGAGATTGAGGCCCAGAAGTAATTTCTGTGGATATTAGGACTGCCCTTGGGTGGGATCCTGTCCATTTTGAGATAGCTTCGTAATGGGTGATTCTCTCGCTGATTGGCTGTGTGTGTGACCTCACAGGCTCTTTATAAGCACACTGCAGGCAGCATTCGCTCTCTTTAACCTGGCGCTCTTCACCCTGGCTCCCCAGCCTGGGTGGCCAAGCCAAGATGGGTAGCTGAAAGAGGTAAGGATTTTGGTAGTGAACACGTGGGTCTTCTGACCAGGTGTTCACTAGGGAACCAACAAGTCAGGGCATCAGTCAGGGCATTATGTGAGTATGTATAATAAAGGCTTTTAAGATTACACGTGGCTGTTCTTGAGTGCGCTACCGGTTATTAAGCTATAGATTCAAGAGATTGTGGCCAGAGACCTTAGAAGGCCTCAGAGGAGGCGAGCCGGGTAGAGTTCACACTGCAAAGGACAGTGGTCAAAGGTACTCTGGTGAGTCTAGGACAGACTAGTAATTGTAACTTCCAGGAGAGCACGCTACACAAACAGATTATCATTCCACCTCAACTATAAAGTCTTTTTCAATTAAAAATCACAAGTGTGATGATGCCTTCAAGTGAAACTAACTCAAAAGTTGTAAAACAAGGAAGGATATAACTTTGAACTATATAAAAATGTATTAAAAATCTAAAGTTGTGGAGATGCCTGATGCTTATGACTTAAACAAAAGAGCAAAGGTTAAGTGGCTACCAAGATACCAACTAAGCCAGTTATGTTGTGAAGCCTATTATCCCTTTTACACCATATCAGTCATATGAATTCTAGAGAACTTTCTAATTTAAAGAATCTAATTTCATTGTTTAATTCAACTTACTTTCTTCTCAAAGTAAACCTAAAGAATATATACAATCTAAAACTAATTCATCAAAGGTTCAAATACTAGAATCTAATAATAAAAATCTTAAAAATCATTTAAACAAAGGAGTTTTTTTATTTTTAATTCAGTTAAGTGAAATCAGCCCTTTCGGGCTCAATAACTTTGTAATAGATGATCTAAATATAACTCTTGAGAGTAATCTCATAAACCTATTAACCTTAAGCCAGTGTGATCACACAGTTTAACATGATGGGATTATTAGGATAAGGACCATTTGATTGCATTACATTTTCACAAGTGTAGGAATCCTCAGAACATTTCACAGGAAGTCTATATTTATAGCTAACTAGACAGTAAAGAAGCTATTAGAGATAGCTTCTTTTTCTTTATTTTTTCAAAATGGATAAGAGTATGGGACTTAATAGTAAGACCTGAATTGGAATCCTACTTCACATAGCATTGTGCTAGGTAAATCACTTAAACTTTCCTGGTCTTTAAAATGAGAATCCTGTTATATTCGTCCCTCATTCTCCAAGGGGACCATGACATCAGGGAAGTGAGGCCATGACATGCAAGTAAATTGGATTTAAATGAGGAAGGGCTATTCGAGGTCAGCTGCCTCACTTTCCTCTCCAGAACCAAGTGGGTCCAGTGGTCAAAGACAGATCAATAAATTATATTCGAGACAGCCCTGGATGCAACGGGAGACCTTGGTCTTTTTTTTTTTCCTTAATGAGACTAGGAACCATCAACTAAACAAAGAAATTATCTACTTCATAGCCTTTCACATTGATCATGAGATTAATCTACCTTTCCTTACCCAACCAAAAAGGGGGTTGAGGAAACAGGAATCCATAGGATCATAGATTTAGATGTGAAAAGGAACTTTGAGATTGTCTAGTTATATTTTGTAAGATTTCCTCAATTTCCAAATGAGAATAGCTAGGTGGCGCAGTGGAGAGAGCACCAGCCTTGAATTCAGGAGGACCCGAGTTCAAATCTAGTCTCAGACACTTAACACTTCCTAGCTGTGTGACCCTGGGCAAGTCACTTCACCCCAGCCTCAGGAGGGGGAGGGGGGAAGGAGAATACTGAAGGTCTAAATGAATGGTTGACCTGCTGAGGTTATACAAATAGTAGAGCCGGAATTTTCCCCTTCCCCATTCTCATTGAACAACTTAGCTATCAGGGATAATTTATTTATCAGATCTGTGGAAAAGGGAGGAATTTATGATCAAAGAAGACTAGAGAATATTATGAAAGGCAAAATGGACAACTTTGATTATATTAAATTAAAAAGGTTTTACACAAATAACACCAACAGAAACAAGATTAAAAGAGAAGAACAAAGCTGGGGAAAAGTCTTTACAGTCAGTGTTTCTGATAAAGGTCTCATTTCTAAAACATACAAAGAACTCTATCAAATTTGTAAGAATACAAGTTATTCCCTAGTTGATAAATGGTCAAAGGATATGAACAGACAATTTTCAGATGACAAAATTAAAGAAATGCAAATTTAAACACTCTGAGTACCATGTCATACCTCTCAGATTGACTAAGATGCAGGAAAAGATAATGATAAATGTTGAAGGGGATGGGGGAAACTGGAACACTAATGTGGTACTGGTGGAATTGTGAAAAAATCCAACCATTCTGGAGAGCAATTTGGAACTATGCCCAAAATAGTGCTATAGCTATGTTTGTATCCCAAGGAAATCAGAAAGGAGGGAAGAGGACCCATATATGCAAAAATGTTTGTAGCAGCTCTTTTTTGTGTTAGCAAAGAAATGGAAAATGAGTAGATACCCATCACTTGGTGAATGGTTGAACAATTTGTGGTATATGAGGATAATGCAATATTATTGTTTATAAAAAGTGATGAATAAACTGATTTTAGAAATGCCTGGAAAGATTTACAAGAACTGATGCTGAGGGAAACAAACAGAACCAGGAATACATTGTGCACAATAATAGCAAGAATGTGTGATGATCAATTATGAAAGACTTGGTTCTTCTCAGTGGTTCAGTGATTTAAATCTCAATAGACATTGGACAGAAAATGCCATCTGCATCCAGAAAAAGAACTTAGTCAACTGAATGTAAATCAACACATGCTATGCTCAATTCTTTTGTTCTGTTTTTTTTTGTTTTTTTAATCTTTCCCATGGTTTTCCCCTTTTGCTCTGATTTTTCTCTCTCAACATGATTCATAAAGCAATGTGTATTAAAAATAAATGAATTTACTAGGAAGGATGAAAAAGTAATCTTAAATAATTGAAAATAAGCTTTTTATGCTAAGATCTTAAACAGCTTTCAGTTTGAGGCTGCATTCATTCAGTAATTATTATCAGGTAACAATTGAGGTAAGGAATCTCCTCTTTCACCTAGTCCATATATATGTCTTGGAGGGGGAAGATACTCAAAGTTTCTGGCCTGAAACTTGCTATTTACATTCAATCTGAGTCAAGCAGGACCAAA
Source organism: Sminthopsis crassicaudata (assembly GCF_048593235.1). Taxonomy (NCBI): domain Eukaryota; kingdom Metazoa; phylum Chordata; class Mammalia; order Dasyuromorphia; family Dasyuridae; genus Sminthopsis; species Sminthopsis crassicaudata. Next base: position 130,134,988 of record NC_133620.1, on the reverse strand, counting down.
CCAAGACCAAAAGGGACTTAGCCTGGGACCTGTTGGAAAACCAATCAATGAGAGTCAGAGAGGTTTTGATGTAAGACATGGTCCTTAAGAAAGAAATCTAACCCACAAAACCCAAGATATCTTGGAAATGTTCAGAGATTTGGAAAAAAATAAAAGCTTTTAATAGCATCTGTATATAAGGGCATAATATTCTATACTATTATTGCTATTATCATGACAAAATAACTTTTGCTAGAATGTAAACTTCTACATAGAACCTTTACATGTAGTAAGCAATTAGGCTTGTTAATTATCATGATAAGCAATTAGATGTAGTCCTATACAAAGCGACTATTATGATGTACATGAACAACAGTTTATAAGTCAACATTTTAGAAGGCATAAAGAAAGATCCTTATGGTTTAAATGACTATAGAAGCAATCCTATAGAAGAAAGAGTTTAGGATAAAAAATTAGAAAGTTTAAATTCTGGCTCCAACAATTATGAATTAAGTGACTTTGGAAATGTCACTGAATTTTGTCAAGATGGTCTGGAGAAAGAAGATAACATTAATGAAACTAATTACCTCATAAGGGGTTTTTTTGGGGGGGAAAGTACTTTGTAAATTTTTAAGTGTCACAGAAATTTGAGCTATTTTTATTCATCAGGTTATTAAAGGATGTCAAAAAATGACTACTTACTACTCTAGAAATGTCTCCTCTAAGTTCCTTGGTAATTGCTCAGAGATTTCACAAATATTCTGCTAGTGAATTCAAAAAAGGATTCTTAAGGGTAAAAAGCTCTCTTTGTTGGAGGGGAGGGTAACTCTCCCTTATAGTTATCCACTGCTTCCCACAGAGAAGGAACACTATTGTGCTCCTCTTAGGGATTGGGAAATGAGTGGGTGGCTGCATGGAGGCAGCTTTATATAGTGAGGATAATTGCTTAGTCGTGCCTTTCAATTACCCAAGCTTACATCTGTACTTTCCTATTAGTCTGACAAAGTTAGGCTGCTGCGATTTTAAAGTTGGCTTCTGCTGGGAGTTGTCCCATCCATAACCTTCCTTTGCTAATGGGCACAGGCCAAGGACTCTGACTCAGATGAGATAAGAAGACATGCATTCCTTGGACAAATATGACTTTACAGTGGCCTAAAAATCAGGAATGGAAACGCATTTTATATTTTTTTTAAATCCCACACAGCTGAAAGTCAGAAAAAAAGCAGCATCCTTATGTCTGGGCATTCCAATGGGATTCTGGCTTCTAATCTGATTGAGGTAACACATTTGTCATTTATCTAGTTGGGAGATAAGATATGAAGAATGACAGAATGCATGCTCCTTTGTCTTTATAGTTTAAGCACCTAGCACCTTGAAGGTGCTTAATGAACCCAGATAAACAGAATACAGATTAGTATTGAGTTGAATTAAAAGCATAAGGCCAACAGACATCAGATGATGATGTCTTTTACACCTAGAGAAATGCAGGAAAATTAAAAAAAAAAAAAAAAAAAAAAAGCCTAGCAGTCATAGATTTTAGATTTAGAGCTGGATTAGACAAAACAAAAGGACTGTAAAGCTCAACTCACTATAAGAAAAAAATTGAATTATTCTAAAATGGAACAGAATGTTTAATGAAGGAGTGATCTTTCTTTTCACTGGAATTATTCTAGTGGAATAATGTAGAAGGCATATCTGCATTGGGGGGGAAGTTGGGATCAAGTAAGCAAAGCTAAAATTCCAGGTTCTCATTTCTCTCTATCAATATCAACATGACTACATCACCTATCTCATTTACTAATTAATTCTTCCTGATAGATTACTGAAAGCAGAGATAGAAGTAGTATAAAACAAAATGTAAAGAGTATCTTAGGGATATTTTGGCAACAGAGAACAATTGTTAAGGAACATGCCCAGGTGAAGGGGCAGGTCAATTCTCCAAGAGCCTCCCCAGCTGTGAATCATAACATCTGAAGGAGTTGCAAAACAGCCTTTACTGACACAGGTGTTGCTTGTGGACTAGGAATGAAATAAATTAGAGGCAGAGGGAAGAGGAGAGAGGTCAAAGAACAGCAATTGCCTTTAAGTCTCCTTGTATCAATCATCATCGTCATCATCATCATCATCATCAATCATCTCCTCACAAGAAGAAATCCATTCTATGGGTCTGAGTTAGACCTCCAGCAGCCACTGGCAGGTGGTTCCTAAGTATCACAACAAACAAAAATTTAGAAAATATCTGAGTCTGTCTCTAAAGGATGTGACAAAGGCTGCTGTGAGATGATGTCTATGCAAACTGTGTAAGTACTATACAGAATCAAGTGTTACTTTTATGAAGAACATGTGCAGGTGTATAAGCAGTTACATTACAGCTTAGAACTTCTAGTTCTTCCCTACCCTAGTCTTACATGAGAACAGCTACTTTGGGGAGAGATTGAAAGTATTTGTCTAGTCATATGCCGCCTTGCAGTGTAGAACCACCAAACTTGTTTTGCACAGCCTGAAATAAAGTAGTCAGACTGGAGAGAAATGAATACCCCAACTCTATCCTTAATCTTCTCTCCATCCTCCTCCTTCCGAATCCTACTCTTCAAAAGAGTCATTTTAAACTGGGTGCTGAGAAGACTATGGAAGTGTCTATATTGCCTACTACAAGCAGGAAGAGATGGAAAATCTTTCCTGTCCCTTAGGTTACAGATGACAAGTTGAATTTATGATTGCCAAAGAGACACACAATAATAGAATTAGAGAGGAAAAGAATGGAGTAAAACCTAATCCTATCAATCTATGATCTGGGGAGAAATAGGAGCTATGTCCTCATTTAGTTTTTCATTGGTTTGTGTTCATGACAGCCAGAGACACCTACACTGGATAGCTACCAAGTCAAAGTAGTTGCACACTACAATCAGTTTTGTGAAACACAAAAATCTTATCCCTGCAGCCTCTTTTAAACTTATGCTCTGGGATGAAATCAGTTTGCACCTAAATAAAGCAGGTCTGATCAAACTGTTCAGATAGAGCTTAGGTGGGGGGAGAACTGCATGCAAAAACACTTGGACAAATGTTTCTGAATGGAAAGGTCAGGCAAGAACCAAGCTGCTTTTGAGATTACATTATCAGCAAAGATTCCCAAAGTAAGTGAAACATCAATCAAAATAAAGGGTCCTGAGAACACAAGCTGAAAATTGTTTGCCTGCAATTATTCCATTTATTTTTGTGATGTGCTTTTCTGTGACATATCCATCCCAAGAGGATATTCAATTTTCAAGGAAGAAATATAATGTAAAGGGTGTAGAATGTTATTTCAATGCCAGGGATGAAAGTTCATTCTGAGAGATACAGAAAATAATTATCTAATACAGGCATCCCCTACTGAGTACTTATTTTCTGTTTATCTTTGCCATCCAATGACAAAATAGAAAAGAGAAAAAAAAATCTCACACATTGGTGTCTGGATGATTGTTGCTTAAAAAAAAAAAAAAAAAAAAAAAAACAGCTTATTAAAAAGCTACACAAGAACAAACCAGAAAAAAAATTTTTTTAAATTAACTTTTTTAAAGCCTTCTACTAAAAAAAGCATTTACTTACATGAAGCGTGCCTTCTTTTTCCAGGAGGGCATATTAGTGTAGACATATATTTCTGATAGTCTATTGCTTGCCTTTTCAATGTGTAGGGGAGAGGTGGGAAGGAGAATAAGAATATGGAACTCAAAATAAAAAATTAAAAAATATATATTTAAAATTAATATTAATTGACCATGAGATTATATTATAGTCCACTACCCTCCCGGGTCTGATGTATCCTGATTAGGTCACTGCAAATATATGCATATATAGGCTCCTCAAGCTTCACCTCAAACTTGAAATTAAAAGGCCAATCTTTGAGGGACTTTTTAATTCACATCCCTCCAAATCTGTTCTTCCTTATGATACCATTCAACCAGTCTGTCATATTCAGAAGCTCTTGTAATTTTTTGCTCTTTTCCCTCCTCATGACAGCCACCCTGGACTTTTAGGAGACCATGGATACCCTGCTTCCTATCTCTTCTATCTCTTCCAATTCACTTTTTATGTCACCCTCGGGCATCTTCCATATATATATATATATATATATATATATATATATGTCACCCTCGGGCATCTTCCTTATGCATCTTAAGTGCATAGCTTTTGATGGCTCCATATTGCTTGCAAGGGCAGCTAAGTAGTGCAATAATGGATAAAGGGCTGGGCTCACTCTTCCTGAGTTCAAATCTGGCTTCAGACACTAGTTGTGTGACCCTAAACAAGCCCCATAATCCTATTTGCCTCAGTTCCTTCATTTATCAAATGAGTTGAAGAAGGAAATGGCAAACCATGTCATTATCTTTAACAAGGAAACCTCAAAATCAGGTCCTAAAGAGCTGGATATATCTAAAAATATGACTGAACAACCTATAGGATCTTACCCTTTCAGAACATTCTAAATCTCTAGTCAATTGTACTATCCTGTCTTATCTCATTCTATTGTAATTGTTGTTTAGTTGTTTCAGTCTCTCTCTCTCTCTCTCTCTCTCTCTCTCTCTCTCTCTCTCTCTCTCATACCTACCAATCCTATTCTATAGCATGATCAAAGTCTCTTTCCTTTATTGATTAACATATGGGAGGAATCCATTCCCAGCACCAAGTATGGTCAAGAAAACAAGAATCCATCAGTTTAAAAAAAAAAAAAAAAAAAAAAAAAAGGAAAACTTTTTTTTTTTTTTTTTTAACAGTCTTGTGGAAACAGATTCACAGAGTAAAAAGCAAAAAAAAAAAATTAAATTTAGAAAGGCTTACAGTAAGAATAGAGAATAGACATTTGGGAGATTAATGACAATAGAACTGTTCATGAAATTAATGCACACATTCAAAGGAGAAACACTGATGCTTAGTAAGCTCCTTCAGAGTATGCAGGGAAAGGTAAAATAGTGACAGATGATCAAAAATTACACAACGAAGCAGAATAAGCCTTTCATTGTTCTACCTCGAAAGCAGCACAGCTTCCCTTGGTTTCTAGTAGTTAACAATGCTATGTCAAGTTCTCTAGAAACATAATCCAGACAAGCCTAGGGAGAACAGAGGGCCTAACCTTTTCCAGTGCCTAAGGTAATGCTCTGCATTCATCACATATTTAATTAAGGTTTTTTGAATGGAGTTTAATTGGAAGGCACAAACACAGGCTTATAGAATCCAGGAAATTTAAGAGGATTTCCTAAAGGTTCTCCTGGAGCTCCAGCCTCCTCAGGCACACAATTGTTTGGGGGTGAAAGGAGAATAAAGGTATAGAACATGTATTTTTCAGAAAGATCTAGTGATCTCGGTCTGGGGATAATGAAAGAAGATCCTGAGACATAAACAGAGAATCCAGATATCTGATTTACTGTTTTGGGGCCAACAATTTAGGACCTTTTTCTATTGGCACATATAATTATGTTATGAGTTACGCCTGAAACACAGACTAATGACAATGGAGATGTTCATACTACAGTTTTCTCTGGGAATGAAAGATTTTATCATTTTATTTAGAATTTATTTGGAATTTGCAATACCCCCAAATCAAAAGAGATCCATACACACATCCATAGACACATACATGTAGCTATGATGCAGTTATATATAGATCTATCTATTTAGAGAGAAAGGAAGGAAGGGAGAGAGTTGGGGTGGATGGGAAAGGTACAAAGTGTCACACATTATAGTGAGAGTTAACCATAAAACCAGGAAGACATGAATTGAAGTCCTACCTCTCGCACATATAGGCTGAGTGACATTGGGTAAATGCTCTAGACTAAGAGAAAATAAACTAAAGCCTGCAGAACTAATATTGGTTTTTACATTAAAAAAATCAAGTTTTATTGTATTTCAAAATGTAAAAGTCCTTTTAAGCTGTACAAAAACAGTCTGAGAGGCTAGATTTGGTCCTTGGACTGTAGTATACTGATCTCTGCTCTAGGCAACTTTATAAGACTATAAATTGCAAAGAAAATATTGACTTGAATGGTAAAGGAGTTTCCCTTACTGTGGGGTTTTTCTATATCAATGAAATAATATGTTAAAAATATGCATACATATTTAATTAATTAATATACATTAATTAACTAATACTACATTAATATACATGCATACATATGGAAATATAATATATGTGTATATATACAAATATATACACCTATTTCAGTAGATAGAGCACTGGGCCTGGAATCAGGAAGAAGTGATTTCAAATCTGGCCTCAGGTACTTCATGGCTGGGTGACCCTGAGCAAACCACTTTAGTTATCTCTGCCAAAACCCCCACTGAAAGCATAGTCCACAGGTCAGGAAGAGTAGGACATGACTGAAAGACTGAACAACTATATATGTGTGTGTGTGTGTGTGTGTGTGTGTGTGTGTGTGTGTGTGTGTGTGTGTGTGTTTATGTAGCACACATTTGTTCATAGGTGTGTGTGTATGGCAACAAAAACTGGTGCACAAATGTACCTTTTAGGGTGCTTAGCATACAAAGGGAATCAGTTCTTCTGTTTCAGTGATCATGATGAATATCAAATGCCTAAATTTCAGACGTGTCCTTTCTTTTCAAGATGATGCCCACCACTTTTTTGCTCTCCTCTCAGGCCTTCCCCATCTCCTCCAAGATGTTGCATTAATTATCCCCTTTCTTGTATTTTCAAACTCTCTTTGCTAGTACCTTGCTCTGTGCCTATAAATATGCCTTAAAGCTCTAAGCTTAGAAAACAGCTTTGTGAAGTCTGGCTAACTTCTAACTACTGACCTCTCTCTTGCCGCCCTTCAGTAATAAAACCTTGAGAAAAAGTATTTTAAACTCATTTGCAACTGAATGAATGGATGAAAGAAGCAAGCATATTTAAGTATCTACCAAGTACCTGGTACTTCTCCTTGCTACATAACTATTATCTCATTTGATTGTAAAACTAGGCTGTAGCCTAGCTTTTTAACCTATACCATCCCATCACCGAATCAAAGAATTAGAGCTAGAAGGGATTACAGAAATTGTCCAGACCAACCCTCTCATTTTATAGATAAGGAAAGTGATACTTATCATAGGTCACATAGCTAGTAAGTGAACCTAGCATCTCTAACTCCAAAGCTCTTTCAGCCCTATGATCTTTAAGAGAAATCCTCCAGATGCATCTCACATTAGCATTCAAATGTGTTCTCCAAGAATTTATTCACACTAAATTCTAAATAAGTATTAACAGTTTTGAAGGCACCACAATGTGTTCTCCAAGAATTTATTTACACTAAGATCTAAGTAAGTGTTAACAGTTTGAAAGCATGACATCCCTTTAAGAAATAACTCTTAAGCTAAAGGAAGAAAATATTTATTTTGTCATTGAGTGAGGGAATATCTTGGAGTGCCAGCTTGAAGTCATACCTCTTGGTATGTGTATAACTGCTTGAATTCCTCCATTTTATCCACAAATATATTATGGAAAACTTTATAAAATGCCTTGATAAAATCCACATAAGTTGCAGCCAAAACATTTCTACTAATCTAGTGGTCTTTAAAATGGCAATAATAGTACAGCTACCTTTCAGGTACTTCTTAAGCACAGTGCCTGACACATAATAAGCATTATATAAATGTTAGTTATTATTATTAACTTTGTCAAAAAGGAAATGAAATACTCTTGAATGATTTGTTTATGACATTGGACCTTCTTAGACTAACTAGGTGTCCAACTACTTGGACAAGAGGTGTAGGCCTCTTGTTTTTTCATTTGTGTTAGTACTTTATTATCTTAATTCTTTTTAAATATGAGTTCTATTATTTTTCCTTTCCCAAATCCCAATAGTTTGAGCAGTTTCTGATTAATTTTTTTTACATAATCTACAAATACAAGTCTAAATACAATATAATAGGAAATAATTACTGCAATTTTAAAATGATTTTTTCTATTCTTTCAATTCATTCTAGAAAGTAAAAGGGGAATCAGAGTAGAAAAGAAGAAAAATTCAACTCCTGTCACTCATTTGTAGAATATAATTATTGTATCTTCATTTTTAAATAGGTAAAAATGTAAAATAAAATTATACATCATAGAGGGTCAATTACAAGAAAGAAAAAATATTTGGCAGCATACAGCCTATTCTTTATTCTCCTCAATAGGAGTTTGAAATTTTAGGCTCGAGATCCTACTGATTTAGACTTTAATGTTTGGCATGTTGTATTATATATTGTAATATAATTATAGTTATTCCTGTCACCTCCAAACTTTATTGTCCGATGCTTTTCACATCCGACAAATGACATCAGATAGATCCATAAATAATATCAGGATGTCTTACTAAGTACAATTATACTTCCACATATTTCCTAAAGTATTGTATGATATTAAATAGGCATATGTGACTTCTGCTTTTATTCAGAGTCAAATTCTTCAATTGGATTGTAAACTCTTTGAATGTTTAGACTCTGAAAGCAGCCAGGTGGCATAGCAGATCGAGAACAGTCTAGCAAGAATCAGAAAGACATGAGTTGAAATCTGGTTCCTAACATATTAGAGATGGGACTCTAAGAAAGTAATTTAATCTTTATCTGCCTCAGTTTCCTCCACAATGTGTATAATAATAGCAATTGTTTCTGAGTGTTGTTGTGAGGAATAAATGAGATAATACTTGTAACACACAACACACTGTATGGCAAATGTTATTGTTCATTTGTTTCAGTTATATCCAAAACTTTGTGATCCCATTTGGGGTTTTCTTGGCAAAGATGTTGGACTGGTCTGCCATTTCTTTCTCCAGCTCCTTTTATAAAAGAGGAAATGGAAGCAAAAAGGGTTAAGGGATTTGTTTGGAGTCACAAGGTAGTAAGAATATGAGGCCAGATTTGAACTCAGGAAGATTCCTGGCTCTAGGTTCATCCCTCTATGCCTTGCCCCCTGTAGCTGCCCCCAAAGACACATACTAAGTGCTAACTATATGCTTGTTTCCTTTTCTTCCTTCCTTTTATTTTTCTATATTCTTACAACCTCACAAAGTTCCCAAGAAACCTCAAATAGTTCCACAGGAAATAGTTTGTGGTTGATGATAAGATGCATACAAAATACAAATGTAAATATTGTTTTCTAAATCATCCAAACAAATTACAAAGTTTAATTATTATTAGATGAGGGCTATTCCAAAACAATGTTATTTAGCAGTTTCCTCAAGGGCAAACATTTTAAACACTAAAAGGGCATTTCAACATATGTTCAAGTAAACTGAATATTTCTGGGGAAAAATTCATAAAGACTACTATTGTGTGAGGTTATGCAAGCCCCAGAAGCATTTTCATAAATTGGTACCAATTTATCTCTTCCTCTTCATTCACAGCAAAATATTGGAAAACTTCTAATGATTTAAAAAACACTAAGCCACTATTCACAATTTGGGCCAAAAATATCAGTCATTAAAATTGACACTAATAACCACATATAGCAGTTCTTGGTTATCATTCTTACAACTTCTTTGGTGTTTGTGGTATGTCTTTATATTCTAAAAAGAAAGATGGCTTTTATCCCCTTGACATTTTCCTCTTTGATAATCACGTAAAAAAAGTTAAGACAACAATCTTTTATGGAATTTCTATCAGTTTTGATACCTCCACCCCCTTACAATAATTGTTCTAACAGAAAATATTAATTTTACTTTAAACAATTGAAGGCTAGAAAGTAATTTTCCAACCCAAGTCTAAGGATCAACAATAACCTAGGTGAAACAATTTCTCAGCTGAGTATCCAAATGCCTATGAAAAGTCTGGATCCATTTTTTGGAACTGGATTCATCTTAGATGTTAATTATTTTGAGACTAGGAGAAACAGTGTATTACAATTCTGTTCTAGCTCCCTAATGGCACTTTGACTATGAAAACATATATTTCATTCACATGCTGTGTTTTGTGTTGTCATTCAAAGAATACAAGATTATAGTTTTACTTTTTAGTCCTTTTAGGGATGGGGCTCAAATTGGCATAACATCTATTATCCTTCATAAGCATGATATGACCCAAATGATAGTGTTATATTCTGTGGCTGCCAAGATGGCAGCCATTTTGGTCCTTTCCAAAAGAATAGCACATAAGGGTTATTCTTTCCATAATTATTAAAATCATTCCAACAATATTCATTTAAAGGACTTGGGTACAAGATTTGCATACAGATATCTCCATGCTTATTTTGCCTTCTGATACATTGTTGGATCCATATTCTACAAATATATAATAAAATATGCTTTATTTTTCTATGTTATTTTTTTAGGAAAACAGATGGCTAGGGATTGTTTTATAGAATAGAGGACAAGAAGAGAACTTTCCTTCACAGTATTTGTATATTATGAAAATCTGTTACATTCTGACTGTAAGGCTTAGGAATGATTAATATATCATTTGTTTTGTTGACTATCATATACTTGTAAAATTATATTGATATCCTGTAATGTAATAGGAGAGCTAGATTTTTTTTTTGTCTTTTTTGTTCTTTAATTTTTTTTCATCCTTCCCAATAAATTCATTTATTTTTAATATATATTGCTTTATGCATCATATTGGGAGAGAAAAATCAGAGGAAAAGTAGAAAACCATGGGAAGGATAAAAAAACAGAAATATAGTATGTCTTGATTTATATTCAGTCTCCATAGTTCTTGTTCTGAATGCAAATGACATTTTCTGTTCAAAGTCTATTAGAATTGCTTTGGATCACTGAAACACTGAGAAGAACCAAGTCTTTGATAGTTGATCATCATATATTCTTGCTGTTAGGTGTACAATGTATTCCTCAATCTGCTTGTTTCAATCAGCATTGATGTTCATGCTTTCTCAGGCATTTCTAAAATCAGCTTGTTCAGCATTTTTTATAGAACAATAATATTCCATTATCTTCATTTTCCAATTGATGGGCAGCTGGCTCTGAGATTCCATTGTTGGCATATATTCCAAGGAGGTCAATACCAAAAGAAAAGATTCTTTATATGTCAAAGGATTTTTAGCAGAACTTTTTGTAGTAGTAAAGACCATTAAATAAAGCAGATGTCCATCAATTGGCAAACAGCTAAACAAATTGTGATATATTAATAAGATGGGATATTACCATCTGTAAGAAACAAATATGATAAATATATAAAAAAAGAAAGTAGATACTGCGAAATTATAGCGAAATTCTGTGCAGAACTTTTAGAAACCAACTTCCTCAACATTTTTTACAGTGATAGGTATTGAACAGATAGCACATATATGGTTAAACTTTTTTTGATATGTTGGTTAGCTTGGTTGAACTAAGTTTTTTCATTCTATGCATTCTTCATTATAGGGGATGTCTTTTTGGCAGGATAAGGGGAAATGGCAGTAGGTGAAAAACAAAAGCCATTAATGAAGGAGTAGGAGATGGTTAAAGATGGAAGAGGAAGGAAGAAGGGAAATGAGAAGAGAAATTATAAGGGAAGAAGGAAGGGGAGGGGAGAAGATAAGGAGAGGGAGAGATGATCCAGCTTTTTTCCTAAGTAAAATCCTAGCTAGAAAATTCTTATCACATGACAACCTGGTTTTGTTGTGACCTGAAGAGATATGTACATTTCTGTTTTCTGATTATTGATTTCTGATGTCATTCAACTATAAAATGTCAGAGAGAAAAAGGAAGAGGAGAGCTATAGCTATCTTTTGCTCTATACTTAAGGAGAAAATACCAGAATCCAGAAGTCCAGGATGTTGTTGTCAGTTATAGAATTTCTGTATGATGCTGCAATAAGAATACTGTAGCTAAAGTAGTATATTACTGTAGGTATCTGATCACCTGAATGCCCAAGTGCAAGGAGCTGTGTGACCCTGGGCAAGTCACTTAACCCCAATTACCTTAGCAAAAAAAAAAAAAAAAAAAAAAATCTAATGAAAGACACTGATAGAAAAAAAAAAAACAAATATCCATTTAAGAAAAACTAGATTATGAAAAAAAAAGTTAATCAAATAGAAAAGGAGATAGAATCAATGATTCAGAAATTTGTTCTGAAGCCATTTCTAGTTGCTATTTCCATCAATGACTTGAATGAAGATAAAGATGATATACTTTAAAAAATTTTCAGAAGATATAAAGTTGTAAGGGATAGATAATGTCAAATACCTGAATCAGAATTTAAAAATCAGTATCAATGGGCTAAAATAATAAAAAATAAATTGGACAAGTACACAATATCAAAGGTGTAACCCGATAATTCTTTCTGTGAAAAACTTCTAGAATGCTGGAGGTAATAGAAGAATCCAGAGTAATTCCTTTAGCAGCATCATAAAAAACATGGGGGGAGAAATTTAAGGCAGGGAGACCAATTAGTAGGCCGGTTGCAGTAGTCTACATAAAAAAATGATGATTTTATTTATGGTAGTAGACTGCCTCAATTTCCTCATCTAGGAAATGGGAATAATTATATCAGCTACTGCACAGGATTGTTGTTAGGATAGATGAGTTAATATTTGTAAATGTTATGTTTATAAATATTAAAGTAATACATACATGTTGACTATTATTTGTTACCATTATTATTATTATTATTTAGTAGGTGCTATTATTACTCCCATTCTCCAGGTGAGGAAACTGAGATTGAGAAAAGTTAAATTCCTTGCCCAGAATCACACAGCTGAGAGTCTGTAGAAGAATGTGAAACCAGGACTTTCTAGAGATAAGCCCAACCAATTTTCTACTATATTCACATCAGTCTATTAAAGAACAAGTACTTAGAATTTACAGTATATCAGCACTGTGCTATCACTTCAGAAAATATCAAAATATGCTATATTGCTATAAAAGTATCACCTGATACAAAACAGAACCATGGCAAATATGCTCAGTGTTTTAGACAACTTTCTACAACTTTACATTACAGGGAATGGGAGATTGTATTTTAGGGAGATGGGGAGGTTCACTACAATGGGAGAATAAATTTTCTAAACTGGAAGTTTTCTCTAGGAAAAAAAGAAGCATAGGTTTAATTCTACATCTGAGTATCATCATCAATTAATTGATTGCAGTCCTACTTTGGAATGGTATGTATGATCTAGTATCTCACAGCCATCTCCTTCATTTCCTTCTTCCATAATCTTCTTGTCTTTCTCTCTCTTCTCTCTTTTTCTCTCTCTCTTTTCTTTCTCCTTCACCTTTTCCACCCAGTATCTTCTTCTATATATTTTCTATTGTTTGATTTCAATTGACTGATTGTCCTAAGGAATACAATCAAAACTCTAACTATAATCCACAAACAATACACATGTTTATCACCCTTACATTACATTGTCATAAAAGTAAATTAAGTTAGTTTAACATGCTTTAAATTTCCTTAAGTTATATTGGTTGCTCCCCTAGTCCTTGTGTATTTCTGAAGACTTACAAGATCTATAAATTTTTAATATGTAAATATGGTGGTACCTATTACCTTCTAGAGAGTTTCAAGAATAGGTACCTTTCAAAGAAGGCAGTATTCCTGTTCCTCCATATTTCAGATATAAATTTGCAAATATGAATATCATAAAGTCCTGCTATAGCATTTGGATAACTTTTGAAAAACAATTTTTAACATGTCTTCTTCTAGTACTTGAATGGTTGCCCTCTTACCACAGTTTAATTTTTAGAGAAAGTAGTGAAAACATTCAGTATTATCAGTTTTATATTCTTAGGGGGAGAAAGTATGTCTCTTTTGAAGAATTTCATTGTCATTTAAAATAAATTACTGTTTTAAATACATTGACCAAAAGATCCTGCATCTTTATCCTGACTAGCCATACCTTCAAATATACTTTGTGTAAGTTTAAGATTTTATGATGATGATCAAATGCTGTATTTTTTGTTAAATTTTTATTATTGCCAATTATGCCTAAAAAGCTCTCTCCCAACCTCCCTTCTTTTTCCTGCCCCCCTCCCTCTCTCCCTCCTTCCCTCTGTCTCTCTGTCTCTTTATCTCTCTCCCTTTCTCCCCCCATGTGTATATGTTTGCATTCATACATATATATATATACATATATATATATATATGTATATATATATGTATGTACGTGTGTGAGTGTATGTGCCTTCTTTGAAATATTAACCTATTAAACTATTGGGGGCAGCTAGGTGGCGCAGTGGATAGAGCACCAGCCCTGAAGTCAGGAGGACCTGAGTTCAAATCAGACCTCAGACACTTAACTCGTCCCAGCTGTGTGACCCTGGGCAAGTCACTTAACCCCAGCCTCAGGGGGAAAAAAAAAAGAGAGAGAAAAGAAATATTAACCTATTTCTGCTAAGAATTCAGTTAAAACCTCCCCTCTGTTCCTTGGGCTGGAGAAATAGTTTTTGGACATCAGGCCATCTTTTTAGTTGTAGTCCAAAAGAATTTTATCACTATGTAATAATATGAAACTTGATGAATCTCCCTAACCCTTCTTGAAAGCAAAATCCCCTAGCAAGTAATTCAATCTTGATGAACAATGATTTTTTTTTTTTTTTTTTTAATCTACCCGCCAAAAGTAGTCTGTGCAAACTAGTTCCTAAAGGATTAGAACCTAGGAAAATGTGCTTATCCTGTCTAGTACCCCTCTTCTCACTCACAGGTCCCCAGTGCTACTTCCTCTCTAGCCACAACTTCCCACTATAGCAGCAAACTCGCCTATGGTGTGCCATCCTGAATAGCACTATGTGCTTCAGACTTTTCTGTCCCTTTAATGATTTGTGGTTGCTGCTCTTAAAACATTTAAAAAATTTTTTTTTATTGAGGCTTTAAACCAAAGTGCTTAATGTAGGAATTTCAGCTACCACAGCAGATAGGAAGGAGTGACGGAATCCTTAAAGCTAGAACCACCTTAGAGATTTCCTTGACCAGCCTTCTTAGTTTATAGATTGAGGAAACTTACACGATAGAAATGGAACAAAGCTTGCCCAGAAACATTTTTGGAATCTTGGTTTCTGATCTGTGAAGGGCGATCATCAAATTACATCACTCCAAATGTAAGCCTGCTTTTCAATGACACTTTGAACCCACTCTGAAAAGGCATAAGCTTGCTTCATTTTTTAGAGATGGCATGACATTTCAATTGCAAGGGAGACAAATCTACCCCATGGCTTTTTGGAAACTGGATGAAAACTAGCAGCTTTCAGTGTGCCCAATTTGAACAGACAAGAATCTCACAATGGGACGAGACAAACATTTGAATCTCAGTGAAAGAGCCAGGGGAGACAAGGATGAAGTAGTGCACTGGCTCTGGCCAAGATGATCCACTCTTTTGGTTCTTGGCCTGTAAGAGGATGTTCAGATATGTCTACAATACTCTCCAGCCTTTCTGTGAAAGGGAAGCAAAATCCTCAAAAGTTTCCCTTGCTCCCATGCTGACAATGTGCCATGACTATTCCCATCCCAGCTTAGAAGGCCAACAAACCTGCTGTTTTAGACACTAAGCCAATGTCCTACTGTGAGTGACTTAAATTAAGCTGTTCCCATTATGTTGTAGAGGGAGGGAGAGAAGCTAAGAGCAGCTAATCAGGAATGGAGACCTCTGCTCCACAGAAAACATGTGTGGGAAGATGGTAGCTTTAGGAATTGGGTGGTGAGAAAACTCCTAGTTATTTACTCTGCACTCTAATTTATGTAAATGTAATTTAAAATCAAGTGAGATAAGTTATGTAAAAATGAAAACTTAAAAGTTTTATTTATGTTAACCATTATCATCATCATTATTTTTTTTATCAATTTTATAATTATAATATTTTTTTTGACAGTACATATGCATAGGTAATTTTTTACAACATTATCCCTTGCACTCCCTTCTGTTCCGAATTTTCCCTCCACATCCTCCCCTAGGTGGCAGGCATTCCCATACATATTAAATATCTTATAGTATATCCTGTACAATATATATGTGCATAACCGAATTTTGTTGTTGTTGTTGTTGTTGCAAGCAAAGGAAGAATTGGATTCAGAAGGTAAAAAATAATCTGGGGAGAAAAACAAAAATGCAAACAGTTTACACTCATTTCCCAGTGTTCCTTCTCTGCTGATTCTGTCCATCATTGATCAATTGGAATTGGATTAGCTCTTCTCTATGTTGAAGATAACCACTTCCATCAGAATACATCCTCATACAGTATCATTGTTGAAGTGTATAGTGATCTCCTGGTTCTGCTCGTTTCACTCAGCATCAGTTGAATCATCATCATTATTAAATAACTTACTTCTGCTTTACCATGATGTCATGTGATTTATTCTGGCCTGAATAGGAACAATTTGTTGGAAATAGGGGTTTATATGCATATGAAACAGATGATTACTTTTTTAGTATCCACAGACCATAGGTGTTACAGAATGTAGTTTTTAGATTTTTTCAATGTATTGATCACTTGTGCTGATTTTTTCCTCTTTTTTTTTTTTGCCTTAAAATAAATTCTTCTTGTTATATGAGATAGATTTCTGGGAAGGGGAGGAGAAAAGATACTGGAGGAAACTACAGTGACATAGAAATCAAAAGTCATCAATTAAAAGTTTGCTTGAAAAAATTATATCCATGGATTTAGGGATAACCAAAATGACCACATTAATATTAAAAGTTTTAGACTTAGATAGGGGTCCTTAGCCTTTTTTGGCAGCTGGTGGAATCCATACACCTCTTCACAGAGTGATATTTACAAAAGCATAAAATAAAAATACATGGAATTTCAATTATATTGCAATAATAGTTATTAAATATATACACATGCACACACAAATACACACATATGTTTACACATAAATACATATGTATGTATGTATATATAAAGTTTCTAAACCATAGGTTAAGAACTTCTGGCTAAAAGGGATTTTAGACACCATTTATTTGAACTATAATGTGGGATATTAGAAAATGGGTCATTTAGAAATTGATATTAAATAATAGCCACAATTTAAACTCAAATCCTACAATTTCAAATGTATTTTCTTATGTATTTGTGTGTTTATATGTGGGGTTTTTTTGGTGTGTGTGTATATGTGTTTAAAGATATGTATTTATGAAACATGTGATGAAAAACTGTGATGAAACCTGTGAATATGGGGCAAGGAGACGCCTATATGCCCACATTAGACTTAAATCTTGCTATTACTATGCTAATCAACCAAAGACAAGTTTTCTATGGATGAGAAAGAAGCTTAGGTCTTGGCAGTAGGCCTGGAATTCTCAATATTACTTCAACTAAAAGACAAACGAGTAACTATAAAGCAGAAAGATTAAGCATTTTTTTCAAGTGTACTTGAAATATTTTCATCTGAGTTGGGGTTCATTGTTTTCTAAACTAGTAATAGAAAAAGTCTGGGAAAATGTGGTTAATTTTCTATAGTTACAGATTCAACACCACAAAACCACAAAAGTGGATTAATATTGCCATGCATCTTCCAACAAGCATCCTTTTAATTTTTGATCACCTAAGTTAAAAATCATAGAATTTCAGTTCCAGTTGATCAAGGATAGATAGAAACAGCTACACCCAGAGAAGAAACACTGGGAATTGAGTGTAAAATGTTTGCACTATTGTCTTTCTATCCAGGTTACTTATACCTTCGGAATCCAATTCTTACCGTGAAACAAGAAATTTGGTTTTACACACACATATTGTATCTAGGATATACTGTAACACATTTATTATATATGGGATTGCCTGTCATCTAGGGGAGGAAATAGAGGGAGGGGAAAATTTGTAAAAGTGAATACAAGGGATAATGTAAAAAAAATTACCCATGCATATATACTGTCAAAAAATTATAAAATTAATTTAAAAAAAATCATAGAATTTTATGCAACTTTGGTGCCTTTAAAATTTTTAAATTTAATGTTTTTTCTAATTACATATAAAAAGAGTTTTAATATTATTATTTCAAATTTTGAGTTCCAAATTTTCTCCCTTCCTCTCCTGCCTCCCTTGCTGAGACTACCAATTTGACATAGGTTATATATGTGTATATAACCAAAACATGAAAAACATGTTTTCAATTAAGTCAAGCTGTGAAAGAAAACATAGAAGGAGGGAAGGGAGGAAGGAAGGAAAGGAGAAAGGAAAGGAGAAAGGAAAGGAGGAAGGAAGGGAGGAAGGAAAGGAGGAAGGAAAGGAAGGAAGGAGGGAAGGGAGGAAGGAAAGAAGGGAAGGGAGGAAGGAAGGAGGGAAGGAAGGAAGGAGGGAAGGAAGGAAGGAAGAAAAAGTATCTTGGATTTGCAAATCAGTATCTACCAGTTCTTTCTCTGGAGATAGATATTTTGTACCTTTCTTCAAGCATTTGTTCCCCTCCCATTTTATTCCTTTAGTTTTTCCAGTGAGTCATAGCACTTTTTTTTTTTTTCTTTTATTTATTCTGTTAAAAACTTATTGTGTTTGCCATGTACAAGGCACTGTGATAGGTGCCAGGGACACAAAAATGAAAAATGTTAAAATCTCTGCCCTAAAGGAGCTGACAAAATCTAATTAGCAAGGTATAACATGTACAGAAATAAATATCATAGGAAGTAGGATTGATTGGAACAAAGTGCTATGGGAAAAGTTGAAGAGGAAGAAATAACTTTCATCTAGGGGAATAAGAATCTTTATGAATGAGGTGCTAAGTAAACTAAGCCTTGAAAGAAGCAAATGATTT
This sequence comes from Sminthopsis crassicaudata, assembly GCF_048593235.1. Lineage (NCBI taxonomy): Eukaryota > Metazoa > Chordata > Mammalia > Dasyuromorphia > Dasyuridae > Sminthopsis > Sminthopsis crassicaudata. The sequence goes on along the minus strand of NC_133620.1, from coordinate 130,116,385 downwards.
TTAACATGGGGACATCAGGAGAGAGTAGATTGTAATCAGAAGTGTGATGATAAATATTTAATAACCAGGTCTTTGGGGGAAAAAATAATGGTATGTATGACACACTTTTAAATTTAATGCTCCACCCTTTGATCCAGCAGTGTTTCTATTGGGCCTATATCCCAAAGAGATCTTAAAGGAGGAAAAGGGACCTACTTGGGTAAAAATGTTTGTGGCAGCTTTTTTTGTAGTGGCAAGAAACTGGAAAGTGAGTGGATGCCCATCAGTTGGAAAATGGCTGAATAAGTTGTGATATATGAATGTTATGGAATGTTATTGTTCTGTAAGAAATGACCAGCAGGATGATTTAAGAGAGGTCTGGAGAGTCTTACATGAACTGATGCTGAGTGAAATGAGCAGGACCAGGAGATCATTATACAGGGCAGCATCAAGACTATGCCACAATCAATTCTGTTGGATGTGGCTCTCTTCAACATTAAGATGATTCAACCCAGGTTCAATGATGAAGAGAGCCAGCTATACCCAGAGAGAGGACTGTGGGAACTGAGTGTAGAACACAACATAGCATTCTCACTCTCTTGGTTGTTATTTGCTTGCATTTTAGTTTTCCTCCTAGAACGGATTTTTCTTGTGCAGGAAGATAACTGTATAAATATGTATACAAATATTGGATTTAACATAAATTTTGACATATTTAACATGTATTGAACTGCCTAGGGGAGAGGGTGCTTCTGAGAAAGGAGAGAAAAATTTGGAACAGAAAGTTTAGCATATATTTTGTAAATAAAAAGCTTTAATAGAAAATTAATTAATTTTAAAATAAATTTAATGCTCATGATTGATGAAACAATAAATTGAAGCCTGGTTTACAGATTTTACAGAAAGTAAAAGCTGACTTCAGCACACTCTGGGGCTGAAGATGGACTACATGAATGCACAAAGAAAGGGGTAGAAGGAAAGATTGAAGGATAATTAGGAGACCAGTTAGAACTCTGTCCAAAACACAGAACATGGAGGTAGATTGTTTTTTAAAAAGAATGGCGAATCCATATTGTGAAAGGCCTTAAATGTCATATTAAAAAGTTTTCATTTTATCCTAAAGACAATGGAAACCACTGATGATTTTGGAGCAAAAGAGTATCAGAACTTTCTGTTAGAAAGATTATTTTAGTAGCTGGAGGAAGGATGTTCTAATGATGAGAAAAACTGAATCACAGAATCTTGGAGCTGGAAGAGATCATATTAGTTCTAGAATTCCAACTAAACATATTTAGGAAATGTTCATCTAGCAAATCCTTGAAGACTTCCAGAATTGGGGAAACCATAACTTGTTGAGGCAACCATTTAATTCTAAGATAGTTTTAACTGAAAAAACTTTTTATTGATATTCAGTATAAATTTGCCTCTTTGCAATGTCAACACAATTCTCTGTCCTCTTATATAATCTAAATCCATGAATCCCTAGGGAGGCTGTATTGCACATATTTTTTTTTTTTTCTCTATTCTAGTATACTCAGGTACCAACTCCTAAGAAATAAGGATGAAAAACATTTAAAAGGGAATATTAACTGTCTTTCTGTCTCTCTCTTTATATATATACATATATATTTGTGTATATTTTAGCAAATATAAACATACACATATACATGTAAGATAATTATAATAGTAGCATAATAACTACTATTGAGACAATACATAAAAATAAAAAAGCATAAAAAGTAACTTAAAGAGGCTGGCATCATTATTGTCCTATTTCCATTTTAAATTTATAAAGATTATATTCATAGGGACCAACTACATGCAGGTGCTGTTATCTTTCATGTATCTCACTAGGAAAATGCTAATAGACAATGAATTTCAATAGCTTATACTTTCAAAGATAAAATGCTTTATTTTTAAAAATTCATATGTTATATAGAATATGTGCTATCATGATTTTTCCCTTCTGTTGATATCTTGTTGCAAAATTTATTATCTGAATTAGCATTTCTAGTAATCTTTCTATAATTATAGCTAAAAATAACATATTCTTCTAACTCATCTGTTTTGCTGTTGAAAAATTTGTAAAAGCTTAACGCCAGTAAGAATAATCATCATCTTCCTGTTTTACCCCACCTACTCTTCACAATGCATTCCTATGTATTTTTGCTAATTTTGTTATACTGAAACAAGTGTGTTATTAGCACAATCTCAACAATTCTTTGCTAGTTATATTTTCTTCCTTTAAAAGGAAATAAAAGGCATTCTAAGAAACTCATGGGATGGCCTTCATATGTGCCTTGAGAATGACTAATATTTCAACTAAGCATTGCACAAAGCACTAATTCATAGGGATTGATATTTGGACGATAATAATTTCCTACTGCACTTGTTTCTGAGACACCAAGGTAATGTTCTCTTGCTTGGAAAAAGAGCTCATTAGATTCCTCCAAAACAATGTCAAGTAAGAAGAATGAGATTTGTGGGCCCTTTTGTTATCCCTGAAAAGTAATTGCTATTAAAGGAAAGGAAGAAAAAAAATTCTAGTCAAGGATTTCATGCGATGAAAAAGGAACCTAAACATGGATTCTTCTTTCCCTTCTTCTATTTTCTCAGGAGTAATCTTGTGTCTACCCAAAATCAGTGAGAATAGAGATTCTATGAAAATGTTGTCCTTTGAGTTAAGCCAAGCTATCTTTAGCACTCTGAAAAACTGCTTCATATGAATTAAATTCAATTTGATTAGTCAAGTTTTCAAGATTAGGGAAAAATAAGGAACTTAAAAAAAGACTTTAACTAGGACTATCAATTTATACAAAAATATGAAAAAAATAAAACAATCTTAGGTAGCTCTTTGCATTTTTTCCCACAGTTACCCTACCTAAGGTCTTTCCAAATCAGACAATAGATGGAGTTTTCTTCTTTATATGATAACACTGCAGTTCCTTCAGAGACTAACCCAAGGAATATACCTAACAGATTAAGTGCTTTCCACTTGGGGACATCCTAATAAGCTCACAGCTATGCAGAATAGACATGGATGTTTTAATTTTAGATTTCCTTACCAGCAATAGAGTTTGAGAGTGTGTGTGTGTTGGGTAGGTGAAGGAGAAGGAAGTAGAGAGTGAGTAAACAGAGTGAAGGCTGGATAAATTATAAGTAGCTGCTTCCCAGAAAGAAAGGAAATATAATGTATTTCCCCTAATCTGCTCTTTGGCTATCTTAGAGAGGGACTGTTTTCTTCTAGGTCATATTTTTTCCCTATAGCTCAGCTCTCAGGAGTCTTAGGGGCTTTCTATGACTTTTGGGAACATCCATATAGTACAAATTCTACAAAAGCACTTTAGTAAGTATGATGATCATGAAATACCTGTGATGTGTGAGGCAAGTTTATGTGAGTAAAAAAAAAAAAAAAAAAAAAAAGATGGGCCAAAAATGTTGGTAATATGATATTTGAGGGAATAAAAACTATTTAGTTAATTTAGAGCCATTGGTTCATTCAATGAAATTTAATTAAAAAAGTATGTATGAAGCATCTACCACGTCCCAGACTCTTCCCTAAAGGAGCTCACCTTCAACTGGAAGAAAAAAACATGCACAAAATATTTGGATGCAGATTATAGTACAAAGAATACTGTTCTATGTTCTGGACTTGTGATTTCACCACTATAAGGATTTACAAAGAGGGGAAATTCCTTTTATTAGTGTAGATTCCTGTCTAATTTTTGAACTTAAGAGATCTGCCCAGGGCATCGAGAAATTGAATAACTTGCTTACAGGCATAAAGCTATATTTGAACCCAAATCTTCCTGATTCCAAGACTGACTTTCTATCTACCATCTATTATTTTCTTTTAATAATCCTGGAATATATAGGATAATTGGCAACTAGTTATTTAATTTCATGATTCAGGACAATCTCACAATTACCTGGAGTCAGAGAAATACCAGTTAAGGTGACATATCTCTAGGCTAATCTCAGAGACAGAAATCAAAGCAGATCATCTACAAGCCCTCACTCGCTGTACTTTGTTCACAATGTATTCTCAGTCCCCTCTTGTTTGCACAACTGAGAGGATGATGCTTCATATATCAAATCCCAACCAGTCTATTTAGCAGCCTGATTGCTTAATGCCTCCAAATGCAGTGTGGTGAGTCAAATCTGGAGGAATTCCGATCTCATTTCCTAGAGAAGAAAGGGAGAAGGCGACAATAAGTGTGCATTGCTGATAATGGCTGACTCTTTAAGAATTTAGTACGAGGGGGCAGGATGTTCTAAAAAAGCCCACTGCTTGTGATTTGGCTATTCAGTTTCTATGGGACTCTAGATTTTATGATGTCAACAACAATAAAGTTCTCTCAAGTTGTAGTAATTGTAGTAATGGAATCCTTGGAGGCTTAGGTATCAAAGGGTACACAGTCTTTCTGTCTAGCTTAGAAGGCCCGGACCATCTGCAGTGATCATTTATAGTTAACACAAAGAGAAGGCATGATTCCAATGATTTCATTGTGTTAGAAGCAAAATGAAGTCTCTCTTACAAAGGTTAACACTATCCCTGAAACACAAGACTGGCTTATTGTCATAGACAATAACTGGGATCCACAGACGATGTTGCAGTTGCTGTACATGAATCTGGCAGTAAGACAGTTGCTACAGATGGATTTAAAGCACCGGAATGATGTGTTTTTTTTTGTTTTTTTTTTCCCTAATACTTTTGTTATCAAGTAATCAAGGAGAAGACTTACAAGTTAAAAGGAGAAGAAAGACACTGGGACTACTGAGAGATCTGTGAATTGGTTTAATTATTCCAAAGAGAAATTTGGAATTATGCTTGAAAAGTAACACACATTCATCTCTCTCTTTCCCTCTCTCTCATATACACACTCAGAAAGAGAGAGAGATTCAAGTATAGAGGTAGAGACCAAAAGATAGAGATTTGAAAGATAGAACAAGACAGACAGATCCCATGCTATTAGACATTATACCATAAGAATATAAAAAGCTAAGAACAATACCATTTTCACTAAGAAAATTAAATTCATAGCAACACTTTGTATAGCAAAAGAACTGTGTACCTAGCAAAGAACTGCAAATAAAATGGTTTCCCATTGACTGTGGAAAGGCTAGATAAATTTCAGCAAAGTAAAGACATATTTTTGTCCCTTTGGAAATGTTACATATGAAAAGTTCAGAGAAGCAGGAGAAAGTAAGCAGAAACAAATGCACACATATTGAATAAAACAATATAAAAAGAAGAAAAATTTAAAAAGTAGACTGAGTGTTTCTTACACAAAATGACTAATATTGGAACTGTTTTACATGATTCCACATCTATATTATATTGCTTACTGTCTCAGGGAGGGGGAGGGAAAAGAAGGAGGTAAACTCAAAATTTAAAAATCCGAATGTTAAAATTTGTTTTTATATATAACTGGGGAAAAATAAAGTAATATTTTTTTAAGTTAGTCAATTGTTATATCATTATAATGACCCTAATGTGGCTCTAGAAAAAAACTTAAAAAATACACTTCCTCACTTTCCCCTCTTCCCCCCACCATTCTGTCTTTTTCTCTGTTTCTGTTTCTCTCTGTCTCTGTCCTTGGCTTTTAGTATTTCTCTATATCTTTTTATCTGTGTCTCCCATCTCTCTGAACTATAGGTGTGGCATAATATAAATATAGATAATATAAGGAAAAGGACTGTGGATGAAATCAATCAATACTCCACTTAAAGTAACTACTTTACGTAAAACACTATTGAATCAATCAGTCAATAATATAGAGCTAGGTGTGAAAAGTTTCTAATCATTTTGGAAGGAAGGAAAGCTATTGTATGAAAAACGATGATGTTATGCAACTAGTGTATTGGTTTTACTTGAGAAGAATCCATCATGTTTTAGGATTGTATAAAGTAGCCAATTTGGAACTAAGCACTGGACTTCTAGGTTGATCTATAGGAGAGAACAATTCAGTCATTCTTAAGAAGGAATTGTTTGGGGGAGAAGAAAAAGAATTTCTACTCCTTTCTGTTACTATGAGTATGAGCTGGGAAAGTTTTTCTAAAGCTTGAGCTATATACATTTTGATAGATGGAATTTTACTGAAATATAATATATATATATATATATATATATATATATATATATATATATATATATATATATATATAATATATATATATTATCTTTTGAATCTTTGTTTAAAAAAGGGATACCATATTTAGAGAAAAGCAAAGGTAATAGAAATGAATGTAATTTTTTTAAAATTTAAATTAAAAATACCATTTTGCTATGTTTTGTTGTGAAATCACCCATATTCCACAATTCCCTCTTACTTTCCTGTCTTATAACAAAGATTTAAAATAAAAGTCCGCAAAACATCATCTTGGAAATGTCTGACTTTATCTGAAAATGATGTATATCCATAGTCCTAACAAGAACCTCTACAAACAAGGGACAGGGGTGGTTTCTAATACCGCTCTTTTGGGGCCAAGTTTGGTCATCACAATTTGGGCCCAGTTTCCATTATTTTCTTGTCTTTCCATTTACAATATTATAGTAATTATGTATATTGTTTTCCTTCTTTGGCATATCCTATTCTGAGCAAATTTAAGTCTTCTTATGATTTGCTAGAGTCATAATTATCAGGTCTGATAGTATAACACTATTTCATTGTCTTCATGTACCAGAATTTATTTTGCCATTCTCCAACTGATGGGTATCTAATTTGCTTCCAGTTCTTCACCATTAAAAAAATTCTGCTAGAAATATTTTAGGGTATATAAATATTTTCTTTCTTATTACTATTAAGTATCACTAAATAATTTCAAAGTCAAAATATAGATATTTTAATTCCTTTTTCTACATGATTCTCAATTGCTTTCTGATTGAGCCAATTTAAATTTCCACCAACAGTGCATCAGCATATTTATCTTTCCACAACCCTTCCAATATGTACTATGCCCAAATATAAGCAAAAAATTGAAAATGTTTTGATTTGCTTTTGTCTTTAGTGATTTAGAGCATTTTTTATGTGGTTGCTAGTAGTCTGCAATTCTTCTTTTGATAACTGTTTCTTCCTATATTTTTGCACTTATCTATTAGGGAAAGTCTTTCAGTGATTTATTTTTGTTAGTTGCCTTTATATCTTATTTATCAAACTCTTATATAGGATACTTTAAGAAAAATTTTCCCTAATAGATAATTTAATTTTCTTTTTATTCTAGATGCATTACTTTTAGTCATCTAAAAGTTTTTCAATTTCATGTAATTGAAATTATGTTTTAACTTTATGTATTGTTTCATTAATAATTCATCCCCTACCTAGCTATGAAAGGTAACTGAATGAATGCAGTTCTTAAAAAAAATTGGTACAGCCTATCTTCATATCATGTATCCCTTTAGATTTTATAGTGGTATATGGCAGAAAATGTTGGTCTACATCTAATTTGTGCCAGACTGATTTCCCATTTTCCTATAAGATAGTAATTTAGATAATTTAAATTTTCAGGCTAATGAAATAGCAGGGATTTAAATTATTTAAAATATTTCACCCCAAGTAGGCATTTTCCCTTTCCTCTAACTAATGATAGGTGGAATTATTCAGAATCAACTTCTACAATTTTTAAGGCTCAAGGTACTCAAACTTCACTTCTTTTTTGTAGTTACTCACCTCTCTCCTTTGAATTCCAAAGATAAAAGCATATATACTTCAAAATAAAAACAGCCAATCTTTGATCTATACTGAAACTGAGTTATCTAAGTACAAAAGAACAGACATAGCTCCTAGTGTTTGGGCTAAAGAAGTTAGAAAAGCTGTTGACTTTTCTTCCTTTTCCCCAGCCACACAGAGCCTATTTCACATAAGATCTCTGTACAACCATGTTCCAAATTTCAATAAAACTCGTAAGATTCATTTTCTTGAATGCCATTATTGACATCCAATAAACAATAGCTAAGCACTTAGTATGTGCAGAGGCATGTAACATATGTGTGAGATGAAATTACCTTATATCTGTTTCTAAACTTTATTGTATCCATTCAAATGTCTTTTTGGTAAACTTAAATTTCGGTAAAGGGTGGTATTTGGGTAACTTCAAGTCTTCCCCCCCCCCCCCCCCCCGAAGCAATTGGGGTTAAGTGACTTGCCCAGGGTCACACAGCCCAGAAGTGTTAAGTGTCTGAGGCAAGATTTGAACTCAGGTTCTCCTGACTTCAGGGCTGGTGCTCTGCCACTTAGCTGCTCCAACTTCAAGCCTTTTAAATGAAGAGTAATGTATGAAACAAAACACAAATAAATGACTAATCCTTTTGTAGGGAAGTTTCTAACCTAGTAAAGTTAATTATCAAATATAAGCATTATAGTTAAGAAAGGATGGTCAAGTATTAGTAAAAGAAAAGTTCCAGGAAATCATAATATCCAGAGATATACTAGAAGTAATTTTCTTCTTCTCCCTGCTTTCTCTAGATCTTGTTTTCTTTCTCTTTCCCCCCTACTCCTTCACTCCCTCTTCCCTTCTGATTTGCCATAAGCAAAAGATAAGAAATTGAGTGATTATTTCAAAGCGCAAATATTATCATTTCATGGATGCTATAAGTAAGCAGCTAAAGGCTTCTATTTTCACAAACAAAAAAATTCTTCTGGATGCTTTTGGCACCTAGTTGTTCTAAAGCACAGGTGCCATGTAAATACTTAGAGCTAATAAAAACTCAGAATGAATGAGAAAGTAATGTTCCATTCAAATCTACAGAGAAAGTTTGAATTATATTTAAAAAGTATTATATGTATATATACATTTATATATAAAAAAGGCTAGATGGACCAAATTTAGTAAGGTCATCTACTTCATTAAGTTTCTAAAGTCAAAGGGATTATACTCTAATAAAGGAGAGAAGGCATGTAATCCAAATGACTATAAGTAAGAAAGAAACTACTAAGAATATATATGTTATAAGTGAAATCAAATGTGAGTTTAGGAGGAGGAATGGAAGAGATAAGTTCTTGCTAGAGAGATATAAGAAGAATTCATGACAGAGTCATGAGTTAAACCTTGAAAGATAGGTAAGATTTCTATAGACAGACAATAAACAAGGAAAGCAATAAGGTTGTTTTAGGTGAGGGGGACTTTGGAGAGACCAAAACTACTTTAATTTGGTTGGACATAAAATACATAATGCTCACTTTGGGAAAATAGTGGGAAAACATGCTAGAGTCCTAATGCCTAAACTGTGTCCAAAGTGCTTAGTAGGTGCTTTAAAAATACTTTCCTCCCTCATGCCTTTACCGTTCTGCTATTAACAACTATGCAATAAAAAACCAAAGGTTTTTAAGCAGTAATCTGAATTGTACATCAGAAAGATTGATGACCATAAGTCTGAATGAATAATTGAAGGAGAAAATAGGGTAGATAATGGAATCTACTACAAAGAAAGGAGAGTTGAGTCCATGAAGGGATAAAAATAGTTAAAGGCTAATGAATGAGTTGCCTAACTTTGCCAAAGTGCTTCTATTTTTAAAAATCTTATTTATCTTTAAAATTTGAATTGTTAGCTATATGAATAATAAATTTTTAAAAGAATAATTTAGTAGAATAGGACACTCATTGACTCAAAGGAAGTCAAATAATTTAGACCTGAAGGCTATAGCATAAGGCATCAACCTGATGATTGATCAAATGAATTGACAGTATAGGTTTAGTACTAGAGAATCACAATTTTTTCAAGGAGAAAACCTAAGGGAAATTTTGGGGAAAATCTTCTTAGAATAGCATTATAAAGAGCTGCAATATGTATTTTGTGCCAAAAAAAGTGACAAAAAAATCCTTCCTACTACTTGACCTACTTGCCAATCAGTAGTCATTTGTCAAGAGCCTGCTCTATGTCAGGTATTATATTAACCTCTATTTCACCATTCCTTTTCAATACTGTTTCCTGATTCTAACCATTTATTTTTTGATATTTTTTTTCTGGTTCATCAGTTTTCTCCCAGCTGCTAAAAAAAGGGTATCCATTATGGCTATAATTTGGAATTTTTTTCTTCTTCCTCTCCTTTGATGATCTCATGCAGAAGTCACTAAAACTTTTAAGCTTCTCCCTCTCTCTTTTTTTTTTTTTTAAAGCTTTTTATTTTTCAAAACATATGCATGGACAATTCTTCAACATTAGTCCTTGCAAAACCTTGTGTTTCACTTTTCTCTCCTTCTCCACCCTAGATGGCAAGTACTCCAATATATGTTAAACATAATGTAAATCCAATATATGCATACGGATTCATACAATTATCATGCTGCACAAGAAAAATCAAATCAAACAAGTTTTTTTAAAAAAAGAGATGCAAAATAAAATGCAAGCAAACAATAACCAAAAGAGTGAAAATGTTATGTTGTGGTCCACACTCAGTTCCCATAGTCCTCTCTCTAGATGGCTCTCTCACCACTGAACAATCGGGACTGGTTTGAATCATCTCATTGTTTTAAGAGAGCCATGTCCATCAGAATTGATCATCACATAATGTTGTTGCTGTGTACAATGATCTCATGGTTCTGCTCATTTCACTTAGCATCAGTTCATATAAGTTTGAGCTTCCATCTTATGTGAACAAAGAGCACTCACATGTGCACATTTTGTTATTTGCTGTACTTTTTTTTTTTCCCCCAACTGGGTGCCTTCAGACATACTTGTTTGTTGTTGGTAGAGTCCTAGGCTTAAAATATGTAATACCAGGTTCAAATTTTGCCTTGACCACTTTCTAACAATACATTGGCCAAGCCAATTATATTTAAGTATTCGTAAACATTTATTAAAATGCTCTTCTGTGTGAATCTATCTACTATAGACTATGCATATTAAAATGAGGAACAACAACAAAAAAAAGCAAGATCTTGTTTTAAGGAGCTTATACCGTACTGTTTTGTGTAGCTTAGTCAATTCCTAAAGAATCATCCACTACTCCCACATTACAGTACACTGTGATAACAAAGAATGAACTCTTTCATGTGGCACTTTTCAAAAATGAGATAATTCAGGCCAGTTCCAATATTCTTGTGATAGAACCATCTGCTCCCAGAGAGAGGACTGTGAGCACTGAGTGTGGATCACAGCATAGTGTTTTCACTTTTTTGTTATTGTTTGTTTGCATTTTATTTTCTTTCTCATTTTTCCTTTTTGATCTGATTTTTCTTGTGCAGCATGAGCAATTGGGGAAATATATATAAAAGAATTGTACATGTTTAACATATATTGGATTACTTGCCATCTAGGAGAGGGGTAGGGGAAGGAAGGGAAAAATTTGGAAGGTTTAGCAAAGGCAAATGTTGAAAATGATCTTTGCATATGTTTTGAAAATAAACAGCTTTAATAAAAATAATAATAATAATAATAAAAGAATGACTCCTTTCAATTTGCCTATAAGTACCTTCTCAATCACTCTTATTAAAAAGAAACTTATGGAATAGTAGATTTAGAGACTGAAAGAACCTGAAAGATCATGGAATCCAATTCCTCTTATTTTCAAATTCTCTGACTTCAGATCCTAGTGCTCATTTGGGGTAGGCTTCTTACATAATTTATTGAAATAGGACACATGTTTCTGGTAGGTCATTGTTCTCACAGTCTTTTCAGTCTTAAATAAATTTCTCTTGAGTTGTTTTCCAACACATCTGGTTTTGTTTTATTTTTTTGTCCTAATAACAGAAACCTCATTTTCAAATTTTTCAGTTTTTTGACTATTTTAATATTTTTTTTTATCTAATTGAATCAATGAATTGCTCCATTCTCTTTTTCAGTGTTGCATGAGCTTTTCTACTTTTTCTTCCAAACTATTTATCTTATGCTTTTTTTTTTCTCCTCAAGAGCTCTAACTAAAAATTTCATCTCCTACTTAATTTCTTCAAGTCTTTTTCCCCTTCATGGAGTCTATGTGAACTTATTATGAAGTAGCAATCTACCAGGTTGACCTCCTGGGCTTCTCTTAAGCCACACAAATTCTTCGTTGTATATGGCAGTTTTCCTTTTTTTAAACTGATATCTCTGGCTTTTTAAGATTTGGATTTTGCTTCAGGGTTAATCTCTATTCCTTCCTGCAGTTTTAGATGGAATAGCTAATCCTAGTTTCTTTCCCTACTACTAAATTGTTGGGCAAATGGATGACACTTCCATTGCTACTTCTCTGACATCATCCTCTTTCCCTGCTTTCTTCCACAACCCTGACCTAGCAGGCTCTGGCTTTGGTCTCAATTTCTGGCTTCTGCTTGTCTTCTCATGGTTTTATTTTTATATGCTGATCTTTGCCCTATCTATGTCTTTTCTTGTGTCTCACCTGAGGCACCTGATACATCTTTAATAAAATCTAAAAATTCCCTGACCTGTTATTAGAAGTGAAAAACCTTCTAACTGACCCTGGCCTATAAAGGACTAAGGCCTCCTAGAGAAAACACCTAAAGCCTGCATTATCTATGTATCTCTGCCCTATATTTCTATCCTATGCAGCTCTTTACTATGAGTTGACTCTTCCCTAGGATGACCCATAACCAAAGAGTAAAGATTAGGTTGGCTTCAGACTTCCTGGAGAGCTGTCCAAGAACATTTGTTCTATCTCCAACTCTTTGGATAGTTACCTATTAATCTTTGGCTTCAGCTCCCACTGCAGAACAGGCTAGGGTGAATATTCTATTGACTTTAGGGCTTGTTTCTGGAGATGGAGCTGGCTTCAGGCCTCTTGGCCTGTCCCTAAAAAGGATGTCTTCAGGCTTCTGGTCTTTTACGGGTTTGGACTGGACACTAGAGATTAGTGATGTTTCTCTTAGGTTTTATGGAATCATTTCTTCATCTGGTATTCTTTTACATTGTAGTTGAGGCATTTCTCAGGGGACCTGGGCTTGTCAAGAACCGTTTACATCACTATCTTTGCCAGAAGTTCCTAGTTTCAGTAGTGTTTCCACTGTACAGTGCCACATCTATCAGTTTATACCGTAGTGAAAATTATGGTTCTGAAGTTATGATAATATGTAGCAAACTACTAGTATGAGCTGAAAGTCATTTTGAGGGTTAGATTTCTTTTTGAAGTCTGCAGTGGAGGTCTAGCCAGAACAAGATAATAAACCCAGCTATTGTGTATTTAATGTAATTCCTCTCAAGCATCTCATCCTCCTTCACCTTACCTTGTTTGACCTTAAACACTAGATGTGCTTCTCTAGATGTAAGAGGAGTTTGTATCTGTTATGTTTCAAATTTGAATGCCTACTGTTCTTTGCAGAACTTGGATTTATTATCACAAATCAGGTCATTTCAGATTCTTTTGCAGAAATGAAGTCATTTACAGCAGCACATATCAGCAAGCAATTCTCATAATGTGTGATGGTGACGTGGAAAATATATAAGTTAACATTTAGTTGGTTGGTACCTGGCAGTTAAGAATTCTTTTTTTTTACTCCTAAAAGAATGAATAGGCATATCAAGGAAGAAGTAACCTCAAAGTTACCTAAGGCATGTTTCCTATTTCTGAGATGAAGCAAAGATGTCAATTATGTTGGCAAAGGCTAAATTGTTTTTTATCTGGATTGGTGATTTGTCAGTGTGGATAAAGAGATAAACAAAGATATTGGGTCTCTCTCTCATATTTAAAATTAAATTCTCAAAGCTGCCTGTAGGAAATAAGAAATTAAAGAGCCAGTATGTGTCAGAGGCAGTATCTGAGCCCCCTATCATATATCATATTATAAAGTAGTATATGAAACCATATCACAATAGAAGGACCTCAGCAGCCATCTGAAAGAGAAATCGCCCCTATAACATTTGAGATTGGTGGTCATTCAGCCTCTCTCTCTCCTTAAGCTAATCACTTCTTTAATTCTTCATGCTAGGTTTCATATAGCAACAAACTCACATTCCTAGCATAAAAGATTTTCCTTATCAAGCAAGCCCAACCTCTTAAAAGAACACCATCATATTAGTACTTATAAACACAAAATCTGGGGCTCTGTTTTATTAGATCATTTTTACTTCAGAAACAAGAAGAAATGGAAAGGTATTCCTGCTTAGAAAACAATTATTTGAAATGGAGGCAAAGGACTAGATAGTCATTCATCTGAAAAGGATCTGAGGGTTTTGGTGGACTATATGCTTAATAGAAGTCAATGATCTAGCTAATAGAATCTTGGGGATCATTAAGAGAGACAAAGCATCCAGAACAAAGAAAATACATAATCAGTAGGATTTTCCTTGTAACATGTATTAGTTTTCTGGAAAAGGTAACAAAGCTGTTCTAAAGATTTGCTTGATATCAGCTAATAATATCTGATGTGATTTTTAAAATCAATTAATGTGGAATTGGATCCAGGCCAACTTGATGGATTCTGTGGACCTCAGATATTTCCAAATTAAAGGAAAGGATATAAAGGAAAAGAAAAAAAAAAAGAAAAAAGGAGAAGTAAAAAAAGAAAAAAAACCAAGGAGAGGAAATGAAAGTGCAGGGAAGAAAAAGAAAAAAGAAATTCTTATTTGTCAGAATTCATATCTTTTCAACTGAAGAACTTTCAAAATATTGGCCACTCACAGTTTTAGTCTATATATATATAGTATATATATCTACTAGAATCTGAACGGTTCATCTCCATATTGGGATTATGACTTTTCATGCAGACTACTCTGACACTTCAAGATTTTGTTTTGATTCCCAGTTAGATATTAATCATTGTTCCTTGTCAAATAAAAACTGATTCTTCCGTATCTACCTGTCTTCTTCTTGGTACAGCCCTCTCCCTCGCCCTCCCCCCAGTGTTTCCATGTGAATTGTACTGACTGGACTACTTCCTTTTGGATCTCCTCTACCATACTACTCCTTAGTTTTAAGAAATGCAGAGACAGTATTTGGGAACAGATATATGATTTCATTGGTATAGAGAACTGCTGAATAAGGAAACTCCCATGGCTCAGTAGAGTACTGAGAAGACAAATGATTTATCAAGGATCATAGAGACAGTATGTAAGAGGCAAACTGACCCAGGTCTTACTGGCTGAGTGGATGGCTCTCCAATAATACTGCCATAATGCTTCAGAATTCCATACATTTAAATTAATAATGACTGCCAATTCTTATAGTGCTTTCAAGTTTACAAAATTCTTTAAATTATTATTTAATCTTGTATGAACTATCCTGGAGGTAATACTATTATTATCCCCATTTTACAGATGAGGAAAATCTTTCTCTCTCAAGGCCCAATCTTTCATCCATTTCCCACATTATTTATTGGAATTTATAAACTGGATATTTTATAATCATACAGCATGTCAAAAAGAGAACTTATTTTCCTTTCCCAGAAATTTATTCATCCCTTTTATATTTCCCAATTAGTAAAAATGTGTGTTGTGTATATATGTGTGTATGTGTATATGTAAAATTGGTTGATAAATATTGTCATTTTTATGTCTACAACATCACTAATGTGGAAAAGGGAGAGACCTACTTTCCTCATCATCACCAGCAAACAAGTAATTGCTATCAACAGGTAAACAGGCACTGGCACTAAAACTACTAGTCCTGCTATTCATCCGGGCATTACCGAAATTATCCAAAGAAGGCAACTCTACTGGAGAAGGGGCTGGCCATCCCCAACAGAGAGACAGGAGACACCTAGTACTAAAACCACTTCCATCATGTTGACCATCATCCTTTAGATGATGATATTGATATAGAATTCCCAGAAATCTGAACTTGAGAACCTTGAAAAGGGCAATGCTTCTATTCAAGTGCTCTCAGCCATCATCCTCAGAAGCAACCCTTGTGTAGATATATGCATTCTGGCAAATGCTCCTATGGAGTGCAACAGTCACATCTTCTGAAGACTCAGGGAAAGAAAAAGTTCTTGTCATCAAAGTCTTTGACACTATCAAATAATTAAACATCAGAAATGGATGTAATTGTTTCCAGTGGAAAGAAAAACTTTTAAAAACAGATATTACCATCAATGTTGATGCAGCACCCCAAGGACTTTTTGATCTGATCTGCAGTTAAAACCTTCTAAAAGTGTTGTCTCCCTCATTAAAATGTGAGCTCCTCAAGACTGTTTTATTTTTCTGTTTTTTACTTTTATATCTTCAGTGCTTAGTACAGTGCTTTTTATATACTGTTTCGTTCATTAATTCTATTCATATAGTCATCATCCTTATTCAGACTCCCATCACCTCTTTTTTATTGTTTTATTTTTTCTGGTTACACATGCATATTAACTTTTTAAATACACACTTCTTTATTAATCATGTTGGGAGAGAAAAATCAGAATAAAAGGGAAAAACCATGAGAGAGGAAAAAAAGAAGTGAACATAGCATGTGCTGATTTACATTCAGTCTCCATAATTTTTTTTCTGGATGCAGATGATGTTTTCTATCCAAAGTTTATTGAGATTTCCTTGCATCACTGAACCAGTGAGAAGAACCAAGTCTCTCATAGTTGATCTTCACCCATTCTTGTTGTTATTGTGTACAACGTATTCCTGGTTCTGTTTGTTTTGCTCAACATCAGTTCATGTAAATCTTTCCAGGCCTTTCTAAAATCAACTTGTTCACCATTTTTTATAGAACAATAATATTCCATAACATATACCACGACTTATTGAACCATTCTCCAATTGTGGGCATCTACTCATTTTCTAATTCTTTGTTACCACAAGAAGAACTGCTACAAACATTTTTGCACATGTGGGTCCTTTCCCCTCCTTTATGAATTCCTTGGCATACAGACCCAGTAGTAGCACTGCTGGGTGAAAGGGTATGCACAGTTTTATAGCCCTTTGGATCCCATCACCTCTTGATGGAATACAGTAATATTGTTCTAACTGGTCTTTTTGCATATCTCTTCATTTCAATCAATTCTCCACTCAGCCATTAAAGTGATTTTCCTAATACTGTTCTGATCATTCCATCCTGCTCTGCAATAAATACCACTGGCTCCTATTAACACTTGGATTTATATAAAGTCTTCTTGAAGGCATTTAAAATTGTTCATAAGTTGGCTTGCTTCTCGTTCTAGACCTATACTTTACTTTCTTTCATCTTTCTAGTCTTAAACATGTCTCTTTCGTCCACTTGATGGTACCCTACTGTCCTGCTTGTTCTTCTGCCATCGCCAGGCTCCATTCTTTACAGTACTTGACTAAAATGTTCCCCTCCTCATCTCTGTCCCTTAGAATCTCTTAATTCTCTCAAGATTCAGCTGATATTTCCACCTTTTAAAAAAGGCTTTTTCTTGTCACTCTAGTTTGTGGGACCTTCTACTATAAGGCTGCATTGAATATGTAGCCTTCTGTGACTATATTATATAAACTATATATTGAAATGCCATTTTCTTTGTAATACATGTAATATAGATAATGAATGTAAATTCCAAGAAATATTCCTTTACTTTAAAAAAAATGTTTTTTCCCCACCATACCTTGAGCATGTTAGGTGTTTGTGAAATGGGTCTTAGATACTTTTTATACCAAAAAAGTTGTACATACTTCCTTAGCAGCATCATAACTATCTTTGGGATTTAGTTACTATCACAATATAGTTGTAGTACTACCTTTACAGAACCACATCTGAGTTTTCCTTAGAGGTAACACTAAAGAGACTTAGTTGCCTCTCTAAAATTCTAAGTATTGGATGAGATGACCTCTTACATGACCTCTAACATTCTATGAAAGAATGAAAAAATAATAAGAATGCTTTCCCAGTCTAATGGGGAAAGAGTAGCATTACCTTATAGTTATATGCATCTATTTTTCCTTGCTTCATAAAATCTACTTGAAAAGCTTTTCTTCATAAGATGTCATTTTTCAATGCCAAATTTATCAGTCTTGGAAAACTTCCCTGCTTTCTTTCCTTTGGGAAGCAGAGTAGATAAGTCCATCTTAGGGAAAATTTTCTGTATGGCAGAATACAGATCTTGGCGTACCACTATAAGCAATAAACCACATGGCCCCCGAACATCCTGATCCTTGGAGCCATGAAACCTAAATAGGCTGTCAGAAATTGGAGAGTATATGTTGGAAGATAATCAAAGAGTTTGGAAGGATGTCCATTTTCTAAAAGGCTAAAAAAATGCTGAGAATATTTAATTAAAAAAAAGAAAAAGCTAAGGAAGGGCATTCAGAGCAAAATCATTATGATTACCACCACCAATCTAAAATATTTATTAACATTTCACAGTTTTTAAGATGTTTTACAGATGTATCCTATGGCCCAGGGACTCCTTTTCCTAAAGGATTCTGCTTTGGGGCCCACACACAGATAATGCTCATCCTGAGAAGGTTTTGGCCCAAAGAGGTAGGTCAGACTTTCATCTATTTTTCTGACTTATTGCCTCTTGTAGAGAAGTTCAGAAGAAATCCCTGGGGAAAAAAAGTTTAGGTGTATCTCATGAATGTTTCACTATAAATAAAAGTAACAGGTATAGAGAAATTGTCTTATTTCTTACATCAACATTATGGAATAGATATTTTGCTTTTGTGTGCACTTTTGGCCTGCAGCATCCAAGCAATTAACAAGTTAAAGATCTCCTGGCCATCCAAGCATGGCTTTGACTTTTTTGAGTTCTTTTCAGTGTCAGGATCCTCCAGGCAGTGTTCTGAGAAGTGGTATTGTTGCAGAAATCAACCTGTATCTTCAGGGCACTCTTGATCTTGGAGTTTAGGATAGAGGCTAGAAATGTCCATTTCTCAGGGTCCATAGTCCCTAGACCATACTTAGTAGGGAAAAAAAATTCAGAATGCAAAAATGGTAGCAACATATTATGATCCACTTAGGTAATCACATGTGCTTGTAACCACTTTTGGGTTCTTGTTGTTAGAAGTTCAAGAAAGAGAAAAAGAAAGTCCAAGGAGAAGGGGAAAAAATTCAAGAGAAAGAAGTTCAAGGAAGGGAAAAAGCCAGATGAGGAAATTCTTGGTTCAAAGAGTGTAGGATTGTTAGTACCTTTTTCACAGACTATGCAGGGTAAAGGTTCTTCCTGACTCAGTCAACAATTACCTTTAATAAAAATGACTCTTTTATAAAAAAAAAAATATAAGGAGCTGTTGTATCATTTCCCTAAGTACTTATATATCTTGTAGTAAAGGCTAGAAGATTTCTGACAGAAAAGGGTCAGAGCATGTCCAGTTGTGTGGAAGGGTTCTCTAATCAACCCTATTGCTAGTGTTTAAAACTACCACTCACCTATTTTGATTGCCAGGTCTGTTCTTTTAGTCTTTGTTTTTTTTTTTTTTTTTTAATTTTATTGATGCTTTATTTTCACATTGAAGACATTTTCTAATTTCCCCCCACTGAGACAAGTCTCTTGTAAAACAGTAAAAACAATTAAAGTGAAACTGATAGTATAGTTATTTCAATGTACCTTTTCCTTTCTTCTATTTTCTTTATTTTAATTTTTTTTATGAACAGAAATTTTTCTCCCTTCCATAACTCCCACCATTGAAAAATAGAGAAAAGAAAAGCAAATTTTTTGTAAAAAATCTGCTTACTGTTAGCTGTATACAAATATACATATATGAATATGCACATATATGTGTTTGTATTTCATTAGTCTTTACATATATGATATGATGAGTTTATGAATAATAAAACACAATGAACTATCTTCCTGGGTCCTGGCATCATACATGGTTCAGATATTTTCTCTTCGGCACCCACTGCCTTCTAGATACAACCAAATGTCTACTTATAGTTGACATTAGAAAAAACACTCAGGAAAAAAGTGAGGGTATTTAAGCACTAATGAACAAAAAACTATATGGAATATGTCAGTATCCCCTTTAACAATGCAAATCATAATAATGCAAAATGCATAATAATGCAAAACATTTAAAAATTTTCTTGTCCATGTACTCCATAATTTGTCCATGTAGCACTTACCTAGTGTACTGGGTATCTTTCTAAATTCCTTTTGACATTGTAAAGATACCAAGCCAAAAATGCAGCAAAGTAATTAAAAGAACTTCGCAATAGCCCAGAGGAGTGCAGTGGATACTTATCGTCCTAAATTATGGTTTCAACTCTTTTGTTATCATATTTGTTTATATGTTGCATGTATGGTATTAGTCTAAGATATACATTTATAAATTCTATAGATAGTGCATAGATACATATACTAGCTTGCTCAAAAGACATTTTTATCCATTTGATTTTTCAGATATGGAGAGCTGAATTTTTTTTTTTTTAATTACTAGGTGTTTTATCCTAGAAGGTCTGCAATGTTCTGAGACTTGATGCAATCAAAACAATATTATCCAAAATGGGAGCATCTTAAAAATTTCATCAAATAGAAAGAGAAGTCTCCTTCACATGGATGACTTATTGGTGTATTCCATGATAGGAGTAAAAATGTTTTATGGGCATATAGGCCCTGATATTAACTATTAACAGGGAGTTGAGAAAGGTTCTCTGTTCTATCTTTTAAATGATCTTGGGTAATTTTGACATGTACATGAGAGATAACTTTGTTGGTGAAAATTCTTTAAGAAGGCATCTCATTCTACTGAATAGAGTATTTATTTATAGTCAATAAATAACATACACAGTGTTATCTGGTATTCTTACTCAATTGTGTACTTTGAAACTGTTTCCCAAGAGTGGTACTCGCTCTGAGCCACACTGAACATCTGCAAGACTCACCTCAAAGTTCACTCTTCCCATCCCACTTATGTAGTTCTTTCCCTTTTAGATCACCCTTAGATTACCCTATGTATCTCATGTATATGTAGTTATTTTCATGTTATATCTACTTTAGAATGTGGATATTTTAAATGCAAGAATCACATTTTTGTCTGTTTCCCCTACTTTTAGCACAGTTCCTGACACAAAGTAATTAATAACTTAATAAATCTTTGATGACTGATTAGCTAAGTTGAAAAAAAAAATCTTCCTACTACTTTTGTAGTGGGGATTGGCACATAAGCAGAGCACAGCTTATGTCCTCTCTCCATGTAGAGAGAGCTAGGGAGTCTGCTTCTGGGAGAGGATGATGATATGTAATTGAAGTATTGGATAGAATATGGAGCATGCAAAGACATTCTCTAACTGGCTCCAGAATGTTAATCATGTGGTTAGAAGCAGTATTTTTGAATGACTGGGATAACCCAAACCAGGAGTAATTTCAAAAAAGAAAAACTTTGGCTGTAATTATTTTTGATTGTGATTTTATGATCATTAGAAAAATATAAGGATAGATAGAAAGATGAAGCAATTAAATGCTTACAATATGTCAGGCACTATGTTAAGTGTTGGGATATAAATACAAGAAATCAAAATAGCTACTTAATTCAAGAAATTTGTATTCTAGTAGGGGAGACAGCATGTAAAGAGAAGAGAAAAAGGAAAAGAGGGATACCCAATACCATACACAGTAGGAGCTTAATAAATATTTATTTTTTGGATGACTGGAGAGTTCTGTGAAATCCTGCATCTGGGCAAGATTTAAATATTGGAATCATATCTGAATATAAAATCAAAATCTGTCTTATTATGGTTTATAGTGGATTCAGTGGCTTAATTCAAGATGGGAAGGAAGTAGAATAGAAACAAGAAATAATCACAAATAGAACTTAAATTGCTTTAATATTTGCAAAGCACTATATATACATTTTCACTTAATCCTCCAAATAGCATCAGATTTTAAATTATTTGAGTGTTAGAGCTGTCAATGATTTTTATATCTGCAGAGCCCAGCATGGCGTCTTATTTATTCTTAATAAATGTTCATCATCATAGTCTACCAAACTATTTTAAGCCCTTATTAACACTTGCCTGTACTATTGCAATAGCCTCCCTGCCTAGAGGAGTTTCTCCCTCTTCAAATCTCCCCACTCACCTGCTAAAAGTGTTATTAATACCGAATACCACATCTGTCACTCTCCAGTTCAAAAAACTCTAGAGATTCCTTGTTCCCTCTAGAATCTAATACTCTATTTTACATTTAAAGCCTATGACAAACTGCTTTCCAACATTTTTAATATGAAACAACCAAAATGGACTTCTTTGTGATCATACACATCCCTTCATCTCCCACATCTGTGACTTTCATTGACCACCTGACCCCTGCCTGGGATGCTCTCCTTCCTCCTCTCAAACCCCACTACTTCTTATAATCCCTTATTCACTTTAACACTAAGCTTATGTACCATCTTCTACACAAAGTTTTTCTTGATTGTTGATGCCTTCCCTCCTGAATTATATCATACAATATTTTTATCTATTTTGTATATACTTATAATTGCAAATTCACACATCATCTACCCCAAAAGAAAGGCCTTTGAAAACAAAGAGTGCATTCATTTTTTTTTCCCTTTGGTTTCCCAGTGCTTAGTATAAAATTTGGCACATGGTGGATTGATACTTAATAAATGATTGAATAAATGATTAATTGCTGAATTGAATTGTTGGATCAAAAAACTTAACTACTTTTTCCCATGGCAAAAAAAGAAGCAAGAAATTACTTCCTGTTTTCTGGCATCCCTCAATCCATTCTCTAGATCTCTCCAGGGAGATTTCAGTCTTATTCCAAAGTAAAAAATAACAACAACAGTAACAACCACCAAGGTAATGGGAAATGCTATAAGGGGCATTCTTTTAAAAGCCTTTAAAAATGCTATCAAGGGAGCTTTATGGCCGTGCTGTTCAGAAGCACAGATGTGCTGGTATTGGGAGAAAAAAGGGAGAAAAAGACAACGGCTGTTTCAGTGCTTCATCCATCTAGGCCCAGCCAAGCAAAATCATTGCATCTCTTTGCAATTTTTCCTTGGTTGACAGGATCACAAGCATGTTTGCAGAAGCCTCCAGGGGATACTAGGAGCAGCTAGAGCCGTTCCAAAGAATACCACCAAAGTGGCCATTTTTTATTTTTAACTCAAAGACTGCTTTTGTGAGGAGGAAATAAGGCTGAGAGACAAGAGGGACGCGAACAGCTGCTCTTCTCTCCCATCCAGCTCCTCTGGATCAG
Source organism: Sminthopsis crassicaudata (assembly GCF_048593235.1). NCBI lineage: Eukaryota > Metazoa > Chordata > Mammalia > Dasyuromorphia > Dasyuridae > Sminthopsis > Sminthopsis crassicaudata. The sequence continues at coordinate 130,093,441 of NC_133620.1, read as the reverse complement.
GTTACCAGTTAAAAACTAAGCGGTTATTGGTAAAAGAATTAAGGTACCATAGGGATCGAAGTTAACATTTGGTTTCCCAGGCAACAATTTGACTAAAAAGCTAGGTGTGTAGGGCTATCATGGTTTCAAAAGAGTCTATACAAAGAACTGGGCATGAATGGGTTACTGACCAGCACCCTCCATCCAGCACTAGCCCCTTTTATAAGATTGTTTGTTAGTTTGTTTTTAACAAGACCTATGATTTCACAGATGAAGAAAGCTCTATAAGAAATTCTTCTCTAAATGGTATTTACACACATATACTGTATCTAGGTTATATTGTAACATATCTAAAATGTATGGGATTGCCTGTCATCAAGGGGAGGGAGTAGAGGGAGAGAGGGGAAAATTTGGAAAAATGAATACAAGGGATAATGTTATAAAAAAAATTACTCATGCATATATACTGTGGAAAAAAATTCTAAATAAAAAAAAAAAGAAGAAATTCTTCTTTGCAGATGAGTGCCTTCTCTGTGAGTTCTTCTTCTTGGTATCTTTTTTTTTTTTTTTGGCAAAATATTTTGATAAATGTATTTCGATATCATAATTCTACATGTTATATATTATGCATTCAAAAATATTCTGAGAAAGGGTCTGCATGCTTCAACTAATTGTCAATTGGTCAATGACACACAAGGCTCAAGAACTTCTTTCCCTTTGTGCCCAGGGGCACTGAACTTATGTGATTTTCTGATCACATAGCCAATATCCAAGACAGAAATTAAAATCATGTCTTTTCAACTGCTAGAACAGCTCTCTATCCATTCATTATATATGTTGCCTTGTGATTTGCACAAGGTCAAACAACCAGTAAGTGTCTAAGGCTAGCTTTGAACTCATCATGAAGTTGAGTCATCATGACTTCAGGCCCACATTCTACACACTGAATCAGCCAGTTGCTGCATGCTGCCCTCCCTAACATAAATCCAATTCCCTTGCATATAATGCATCACCACCACCTGATGTCATGGTCAAAGGATAAAGGACAAACAACAACAACCTAAAGAACATACAAGATGAACACATCAGTTCAATAAGATGGTAGACATGGAAAAGAATTCTTAGATTTAAAGCTATATATCATGATAAATTTGCTACTTTCTCTCCCTAAAGACTTAAATCAAAAACAACTTATAAATTTATCTCTGGAAAAAAAAAAAAAAAGGTATTGGAAGTCCCACCTAACTGCTAAATGCCTTTCTTTTTAATGTTAGATGTTACATTCCAACTACTTTGAATGTGTCTTTATATATCATGACATATTGTTTCAATTTCTAAAATGTAAACTCCTTGTGGACACTCTATATTTGCATATATACATATATATATATATACATATATACATATATATATACATACATACATATATATATATATATATATATATATATATATATATATATATATATATATATATATATATATATATATATATATATATATATATATATATATATATATATACATTCTATATTTCTCCAGCACTTAGCACAGTTTCTGACATACAGTAAACATGAAATAAATGCTTATTTGGTTGTCCAATATGAATCAAAGAAAAGGAGAGTATCACTTCTGTGGCTAGTTACTTTAGATTGTTAGACCACAAAATTAAGACAATAATGAGTTCACTCCATATGCAGCCACTTAGTATTGTAGGAAAGATAGCATATTATCAATTATACATTTAGTCTTTTCTTGGTACCATTATGCCACAAGGCTTTACTACAGTTTTGCTCTAAGTGTTTTCCATTATTCTTGTTGTCTATAAAAATCTAAGTAGAAATGTTTTAGCACTTGGGATTTAGATGGACACATGGAGGGTAAGGGTAAGGAACATTTTCACAAATGGATCATTTTGTTATAACCTAGTTTTCACTTGAGCTACTAGTTCTAAAATTTCTAAGGCTTTGAGGAGAGAAATAATTGTCAAAGAATATACTCCCATTGATTCTATTAAATTTAGAATTTTATTATATTGTTCACTAGCTGATATTGTCCTCTGCTTGATTTATGTATCTAAGTGCTGTTCCCCTTGATCCAATGCAATGAAAAGCTTTTTGAATTAGCTTATATTTTTTACCCTCATAGCCCCAAGTGTAGTGTGAAAAATAGTAAGTACTCAAAAATACTTGTTAAAATGAAAAATATTGTCCAAAGATCTTTAGCTTTATTGGAAATAATTCAAATATAGAAAATTTTATATTTAAAGAAGAGATAATGAATGTCTGAAAAACATGCCCTTTTTTAGTGAATCCAAGGTGCTCCTAATAACTCAAATCAAGGTTTAGTCACTTGCCATCTTCTCTTCTACCTTCCTACTCACTCAATGTGTGAATTTAGCTTCTGTATGATTAATTATCATCTTTATGTATTTATCTATATAATATGTATTATATATATGTATATATATATACATATATATATATGTATATGTATGAATATACACATAACCAGCTCCAATCTGCTTCTGAGCTCCAGTCTCATACCTCCAAATGCCTATTGGACCAAATTAAATTTAAACTAAAATCAAACAAAGTTTCGATGTGGATGTTAATTAACATTCAGCAAAATCAAAATAGTACTTTTTTTTTTTTTTCTGCAACAAAGTTCATCCATCTTCCAAACTAATTTCCTAAATTTTTTTTTAGGGCACCAGCAACCTTAGCATTACTTTCACCTTCTCCTCCTTCTTTACATTTTGCCAAATTTGCTATTTCTACCTCTACAACATTTCTTACATCTGATCCCTTTTCATTATTCATATAGCTACAAGTTCATACCCTCTTCACTTCTCATCTGAATTACTGCAATTACCTATTTTATCTTCCTGCCTCAAGTCTTTCCCCATTCCAATCCATCCTTCATGCAGCTTCTATGATGATTTTCTTGAAGTTCAGCTTTGACTCTGTTACTCTGTTAATTAATTTTGGTGGTTCTCTATTATCCTTAGGATAAAATTAAAATTTCTCTAAGACATTTAATTAAAGCTCTTTATAACCTGAACCAAACCTTCCTTTCAAGGTACCTTATTCATTACTTCCTTTTTAATATTCTCCAATCCAGATTAAGTCACTATCTATTTCTTAAAAAGACACTTCAACTTCCATTTCTCAGGCTTTATAGTGGCCAGTTTTCATGTATGACATACAGGCTCCCTCTCCCACCCCCATAGTTCTGCCCTCTAAAAGTTGTCCTTTATTTTATTCAAAACATGGGTTCAGAAATATCACCTTCTATGTGAAATTCTTCCTTTTGCTACTGCTTTCTTTCTCAAAATTACCCGCTTTTTGGGCATATATTCTGTATAAATTTATATTTTCACATGTCAACATTATTTTCTCCGACGAAATGTAACCTCCTTCAAGGAAGAATTTGTTTCAGTTTCATCCTTGTACACCTTGGACACCCGAGCCTGTCTTAGTATCTGGTACATTGTAAGTGCTTAATAAATATTTTTTGACTTACAACTAGATTGTTAAGCCAAGGCAACATGTAATATTTGGTAGTAGCACTAAAGAATATTTCTAGAAAAGACAGTTGTTTTTTGTTTGCTGTTTGTTTTACCATGAAAACAAACTTTAAAAAAAGGCTCATAATCAAAAATGTCTTAATTTTCAATAATGATATGTCAAAGTACTATGAATTTATCTAAACTTTCTAAGAACCTATTTATAATGACTACTCATAATGCTTCTTGGCATGACAATATCTATGTGATATGCTACTAAATGTTTTAAAGTAGTATTTTCTTGTGTTTTTTCCTCCCTAAAGTTACCTCTTAAATTTCCAAGGGTATTACCTAAATGGACTTTATTTATTTATTTATTTATTTTTGCTGAGGCAATTGGGGTTAAGTGATTTGCCCAGGGTCACACTGCTAGGAAGTATTAAGTGTCTGAGGTCACATTTGAACTCAGGTCCTCCAGACTTCAGGGTTGGTGCTCTATCTACTATGCCACCTAGCAACCCATGGACTATATCTTTTTAAAATTACAAATCATAGTTATGTGACAAAAAAAAAAAAAAGGAAAATACCTAAGTTCAAGTAATTCATAATTTAGAATATCTCTGTTTCTGCTAACTTATTTCCATGCAAATAGAAAATTAAATTATTATTTTTTCTAAAACTTTGGTACTTTGGCATAATGAAAAGAATGCCATTCTTGGAATCAGAAATACTTGCTTTTTTGAGTTCAAATTTGGCTTTAGACACTTATTAGTTGTGTACTTCTGGGCAGGTCACTTAATCCTATTTGCCTCAGTTTCCTCATCTGTAAAGTGAGATGAAGGAGATGGCAAACCACTCCAGTATAGCTGCCAAAAATAGGATCTGCCAGAATCTATACTGACCCCAAGTGGGTCATAAAGAGGTAGACATGACTGAAAAAATGGCTGAACAACATTAAAGATTCATTAAAGTGTTTCATCGTTGAAACATTTGGTCACTTCACTAGTCTTTATAGTTAGCTCAAGCAGGGAAGAAAATAGATGTGGAAGACGAAGGGCTGATCAGCTGTATACTATAGCCAGGAGACCAAATTCAAAAGAATTTGTTTGTTGGTATTTCCCAATGCTTTTAATTTCATTTTCTTACATTTGGTTGCTAAGGGTACTCTCACAAGCAGAATAACATTCTAGTCTAAACATAACTGAAAAGAATGTATTGCAATGTAAACCTCAATATTTAAATTGCATAACAGCCAGAAAATTCAGAAGTGTTCAAGAGCAGCTACTGCACATTCTGCTGTTTACCCCTCCCTTCACAACAACCCCAAGCCAGGCAATTTCTTTCATTTCCCCATAGGCGTGGGAGTATGCAGGAGACAGTACAGAACAGGTGGTGGGCAGAGGAAAACTCTGAAACACTGGCACTGGGAGGCTAGATCTGGTAATTGTGGTGTGAGCTACTCCACTCAGCAGCTGAGAAGATAAATAGTTTGTGGGGGTGGATAGGAATCTAGCAAGCAAAAATGCAGTCCTTTCTATTGACATATACATAGTCAACATGATGCAGAAGTCTAATGTGATTGCTCACCCCATCAAATATTACAATAGAACATCAAGTGAATTTAAGTTTTACACTGAAAATAATTAAATAGAACTCAGAAAAGACCATCCCTTCCCCTACAAATAAGCCTGCTCAATTCTCCCTGGTATTCTATTATGATGTTTTGAAGGGCAGAAACATTTTACTTAATATAACAGATAGAAAATTGAATTGAGATATAGGACTTTTTGCTATTCCAAAAGCTAACAAACAACTTCTATTTTTTAATTTAAAAAAATGATGCTTTTTATTTTTACATCATATTTATTTTTTAATGTTGTTCTTTTATATTTAGCCTTCCATTGTAATAATTGGAAGGAAGGAAGGAAGGAAGGAAGGAAGGAAGGAAGGAAGGAAGGAAGGAAGGACGGAATATAAGGGTTGAGCAAAACTAAGTAATGTATTGAACAAATCTAGCATTATCTACATTATACTACACCCATAATACCCTACCTAAACAGTAAAGAGAAGATGTTCTATATTTTCAATTCTTTTCTAAGGTTAATTATGGTTCCACCCATTAGAATTATTCTCTTGACACTGAAAATCTGGAAGAATCTTAAGAAAGTGTCTTAACGTTTCTGGCCAGAGGTGGGCTCCCACTCCTCTTTGGGAAGAGGGAGCCCTGGGCACAGAAGTAGGAGAACCCTTGTACTTGCTAGTTTGGCACAATCCCTCCCTTCAGAGACTGGATTGATCCCTTTCCTTCTGGATTACAATCTTTCCAATATGCCTTGAAGCTTGCAACATTGTGGAAACCCATCTTTTCATCATTTCTCACACACCTTTTCCACCAACTATGACCTACTCTTAGGTCCCAGGTCCAAACAGTCCATTTAGTCAGTTTGACTATCCACAGGGCTTAGACTAGACAAATTGGGTTTTATTTTTTCAGCTCCATTTAAACAACTGGGAGGGGGAGGGAGAAAAATGGGGCAGCACTTCAGCTACTTGACTTTGTAGCTTAGTAGAGAGAGAACTCATTCACACCCAAACCTTTCCTCCATTAAAGCCACTCCAGTTTCTTTGTCTGCTAAGAACTAGCAAAGAGTGGAGCAATCCATTCCAGGGAGAACCTAGTGATTTTCCATCCCAAATAAAATTGCTTCTATCTTGCTTCTCTGTTTCTGCAGTAATGGTTCCTTCCCATTTCTCTCTTTGTTGCTCTGTACTCTTTGCTTGATATCATCCTTCACACCTTCAATTTGAACCTGCTTCCTAATTTTATAAAGGAATAATGTAGTTTATGTTTATATGTATGTGTTTATGTCATGTGTACATGTAGCTTATATGTAGATGTATCAGACCAACGATTCTTTTTTCTGTTACATTTTCACTTTATTGGTGTACATCTTAATTTCCTCTGCAATTTCCCGCTGGCATAATAGTTACTTTTCCATTTTTAACAAAAGCGTTTCTTGATTGATGCTGAAAAACTGTCTTGATTATTAAGAACATTTCAAAGAAGTAACATCTAAAAATGTATAATACATTTAGATACTTTATGTCAGTTGTCAAAGAAAGAAATTAATTTTATTTTGTACAGGTTAAAAACCCTTCAAGTTCGTAGTGGGTGGTCTTTCTTGAAGTATAAAAGCAAACAGAACATGGAGATACTGAGAGGCTGTGTCCACGTACTCCAATTACCTATACCATCCTCCTCAGATTTTGTTTACAATAGAAGTCACACACTGGAGAAATTAATTCTAGAAATGGCCCAATCTTGAAAGCATTGAGGGATCATTGCATGTGATATATCAGGGAAAGGAAAATACCCTCAAAATGGGTGGGATAAGAGGAGACTGCAAAAATGCACCAATAAAATAGAATGAAGGGATATCAATAACTTGTAACCCATGTGACTATTTGTTTATTCTTGTATAATTTTCATGGAAACGATTAACACAGGGCAGAACCACAAAGTCAGGAAGCTGCTCTAGCTTCCCCCAGTTTCCCTTGAAAACCACATGAAACCAAGCCTCTGAAAAGAGTCTGAAAGAATGAAACCACTATTTAGCTCAAGATAAACTGGAAAAACTTCAAGTAGGGACAGTCTCACTGGGGTGAAAAGGGTGTTCAGCTCAGGTCAGAGAGACTCTGGAAAAGCCAGTGAGGGGGTATTAATCACAGCAAATCAGCAACTAAGAACCTCAGTCCTTAGTCATGGAGCAAATCAGTGGGACAGCTCCCAGTCCCAGCTCAGAAGGAAAACTGGGAAACCAGGCTGTTTGCTGGCAAGAGTGGCCAAGTTACCCCCTAGAAATACAAGGGTCCCTTGTGTTCAAAACCAAGGCTCACAGGAAGTTTGGGACAGGGCCACCTCTACCCCAGGAGGAGAGTTCCATCTTAAAAGTAAAAAAAGAGCAAATACCAAAAGAAAAGGAAAGAAAATGAGCAAGAAACAGAAAAGAGCTTTGACCATAGAAAGATACTATCATGACAGGGCAGACAAAAACACAAACTCAGAAGAGGACAGAATATCCACCAAAAAAAATCTCAAAGACTGAAATAAATTGCTCTCAAGTCTGAAGAGGCTTCTTGGAAATGCTCATAAAAGACTTCAAAAGGCAAATAAGAGAAGTATAAGAAAAAATGAGAAAAGAAATGAGAGGTATACCCGAAAGAGTCAATAGTTTAGAAAAAGAAAGAAGAAAACTGTCTGAAGAATACTTAAATAGTATAATAAACCAATGAAAAAAGAGATACAAAAGATAAATAAAAAAAAAAATCACATATTAAAAACTAGAACAGGAGAAATGGAAGGTAATGACTTTGTGAGACAGCAAAAACCAATCAAACAAACTAAAAAAAAAAAAAAAAAGAAAGAAAAAATGAAAAAATGGAAGAAAATGTGAAATACCTCATTGGCAAAACAACTGATCTGGAAAATAGATAAAAAAATTACTGGGCTACCTGAAGGCCATGACTTCTACAAGAGTTCTTTAAGGAAAACTGCTCCAATATTCTAGAAACAGAGGGGGAAATGCTCATTGAAAGAACCTATAGATCACCTTCAGAAAGACATTCCACAAGGAAAAACCCAAGGAACATTGTTGCAAAACTTCAAAATTATAATCTCAATGAAAAAATAATGCAAATTGCCTGTCGAAAACAATTCAGATATCAAGGAGCAATAGTCAAGATTACCCAGGCAGCTTCTACAATAAAGGATTAGAGGGTCTGGAATACTATATTCCAGAAGGCAAAGAACTGGGATTACAACCAAGAATTAACTACCCAGTGAGATCCAGCATAGTCTTTCAGGGGAGGAGATGAAGCTTCAGACTTTCAGTCATTTTTATTGAAAAAACCAGAACTAAACAGAAACTTTAATCTACAAACACAGGAGACAGGAGAATGATAATATGGTAAACAGAGGAAAATATATATTTATATATATATATTTAAAAGTTAAACTATTTATATCCCTAGATAGGAAAACAATATCTGTAACTCTTGAGAACTGAGGATGTGATTGGGAATGGACTCTGATATGATGACATTAAAGAAAAAAACATTAGGGGTGGAAAAAAGTCTAATGGAAAAAGAGTAAAGGGAAGGTAGAATGGGATAATTAGTTCACACCAAGAGGCCCTATTACAATTGGGGAAAAAAAAGGAATGGGATGAGTACTGTCTGAAGCTTGATCTCAACAGTTTTGGCTCTCAGAGGGAATAACTTAATAATTCAGTTGAGTAGAGAAATTTATCTAATCCTGAAAAGTAGGAGGAGAAAGAGGAAAAGAAAAGTGTGGAACAGGATAGAAGGGAGGGAAGAAACACTAGGGGAACAGGTAAGAGAAGGGAGGAAGGATTTATAAAAGATAAGGTAATGGGTGGAATGGATTAAAAAATACTACTAAGAGAAAGGGGAGGGGTGATAGAAGGTAGTGGGTGTGGTGGGTAAAAAAAACACATGATTGAGGATAGGGTAGAAAGATAGAACAAAAGTATATACAGGGGAGAAAATAGGATGAAGGGAAATACAGAGCTGGTTATCACATGAATGGTATGAACTCTCCCATAAAAGGTAAGCAAATAGCAGAGTGGATTAAAAAACAGAATCCTACAACATGTTGTTTACAAGAAACACATTTGACACAGAGAGACATACAGAGTAAAGGTAAAAGGATGGAACAGAATTTATTATGTCAGCTGAAGTTAAAAAAAAAATCAGGGATAACAATTCTGCTCTCAGATAAAGCAAATGCAAAAATCGATCTTATTTAAAAGAGAATAAGTAGGGAAAGTTCATCTTGATAAAGGATACCATAAATAATGAAGTAATAACAATACTAAATGCGTATGCACCAAATGGTAGAGTAGCAAATTGCTAGAATAAGAATTCAAGGCAGTTATAGGAAGAAATAGACTACAAAACTATTCGAGTAGGGGACCTCAACCCTTCTCCTCTTAGAACACAAAATACACCAGATAGAAACTAGGGAGATTAACAGGATTCTATAAAACCTAGATATGATGGAGCTCTAGAGAAAACTGAATAGGGACAAAAAGTAATAAACCTTTTTCTCAGCAATACCTTCACTAAAACAGATCATGTATTAGGGCATAAAAACCTTACAAGCAAATGAAAAAAGGAAAAAAATAGTAAATAAATATGATGAGATTTAGGTTTGGGAGTTCCCTTTCAGGGAACCAAATGATAAAGTCTGGATTTAGGTAACCAAAATGAGATTAGGGTTTCTGGTGGTCAGGGAGTTAAATGAGGTCTAGTGGCAGGTTCGGGGGTTCAAGGAACCAAATGGAGAGATTTGGCTCCCCTGTACCTCCTTGGGATTCAGCACAAGAGTAAAGAGTTTTGGGGAACCCCCTTTTGGCAGCACAGAGATTCTTTGTAAAGGAATTTACAAATTGAAAACCTAGATTGATAAAAGAGGTTTATTATAGGGTTTGGGAAGTAAGGTTAGAAATCCTGACAGAGAGGCATAAAGTCTTGTTAGAGAAATAGGTGAGGATAAAGAGAGGGTGACACTGGAAGAGACTATTATTCCAGTGGGCAGAGGCCTCCTTGACATAGCATGGCATGTTTAGAACCTCTGCAAAGAGAGGGATTTTAGATTGGCTCTTTTTATCAACAAGCTGGGTTTCTGCTATAGCTACAGAATTGAATGAGTTTCTTTAATTCAATAGGGCTCGAATTCTTTTGCTCAGGACTGAACCAAACCCACCTAGATAAATCACTTTATCTGATTCCTTGGGGTGGTCTTCTCACTGAGTCAGAGTTGAAGGAGATTTTTCTTCTTCAAGAAGTTTTAGAGTTTTAGGGTCTCTTCTTCATTTCCTTTTCAGACCACAATGCAATAAAAATTATATTCAATAAAGGACCAGGGAAAGATAGAATGAAAACCAATTGGACAGTAAATAATTTAATTCTAAAGAGTGAGTGGGTCAAATAAGAAATCACAGAAATAATTCAAAATTTCATCCAAGAAAATGACAATAATGAAATAACATGCCAATATCTATGGGATGTAGCCAAAGCAGTTCTTGGGGGAAATTTTATATCTCTAAATAGCTACATAAATAAAATAGAGAAAGAGAAAAATCAAAAAATTAGGCATGCAACTAAAAAAGCTAAAAGAATAAATTAAAAACCTCCAATTAAATACCATATTAGAAATTTTGAAACTCAAAGGAGAGATTAATAAAATAGAAAACAAGAACACTATTGAACTAATAAAAACAATCCGAGCTGCTTTAATGAAAAAAAAAAAAAAAACAAACTAACAAAATAGATAAACTTTTATTTAATTTGATCAGAAAAAGGAAAGGAAAAAAAAATCACTAGCATCAAAAAATGAAAAGGTTGAACTTACCACAAGTGACAAAGAAATTAAAACAATAATTAGGAGCTATTTTGCCCAACTCCATGGCAGCAAGTCTGATAATCTAACTGAAATGGATAAATATTTACAAAAATATAAATTGCCCAGCTTAATAGAAGATGAAATAAAATACTTAAGTAGTCCTATTGTAAAAAAAGAAATTGAACAAGTCATTAATGAACTCCCTAAGAAAAAATCTCCAGGGCCAAATGGATTCACAAGTGAATTCTACCAAACTCTCAGAATTCCAATACTATGTAAACTATTTGGAAAAATAGGTAAAGGAGTACAGGCAAATTCTTTCTATGACATAAATATGGCAATGATACCTAAAATTGAAAGAGACAAAGTTGAGGGGAAAAAGCTAATGAATATTCTAATGAATGCTGATACAAAATTTTTAAATAAATAAATTTCAAATAAAATGTTAGCAAAGATATTGTAGCAACTTATCTAAGTAGGATAACACACTATGACCAAATGGGATTTATACCAGGAATTCAGGGCTGGTTCAATATCAGGAAAACTATTACTATAATCTACCATATCAATAACAAAACCAACAGAAATCATGTAATAATCTCAATAGATGAAGAAAAAGCTTTTGACACATACATTCATATTAAAAACACTAAAGAGGATAGAGATAAAGGAAGCTTTCCTTAAAATAATAAGCAGTATCTATCTAAAACCTATAGCAACCATTACAAATAATGGAAAGAAGCTGGACACATTCACACTAAGATCAAGAGTGAAATAAGGATGCCAATTATCACCATTATTATTCAACATTGTACTAGAAATGGCTTTAGCAATAAAAAAAGAAAAACAAATTAAAGAAATTAGAATAGGCAATGAGGAAATAAAACTGTCACTCTGCAGATTATTTGATGATATACTTAGAGAATCTAGAAAATCATCCAAAAGCCTATTGGAATAAATTCATAGCTTTAGCAAAGTTGTAGAATATAAAATAAATCAACACAAATTATCAACATTTCTATACATTACAGACAAAGCTCATCAGCAAGAGATAGAGAAATTCCCTTTAAAATTACTGTAAACAAAATGAAATACTTGATAGACTAGCTGCCAAAACAAACCCAAGCAGTATATGAGCACAAGTACAAAACACTTCTCACACAAATAAAGTCATATCTAAACTATTAGAAAAATATCAACTGTTCATGGCTATGCTGAGCTAATATGATAAAAATGAGAGTTCTGCCTAAATTGGTACACTTGTTCAGTGCTATACCAAACTGTCAAAACATTATTTTATACAACGAGAAAAAATAACAAAATTCACCTGGAAAAACTGAAAGGTCAAGAATATCAAGGGAATTAATGAAAAAAAAAAATACAAAGGATGGTAGTTTAGCAGTACCAAATGTAAAATGATATTCTAAAGTAGCAGTAATCAAAACTATTTGGTATTGACTAAGAAATAGAGTGGTGGATACATGGAATAGATTAGATACACATGACACAATAATCAAGGCCTATAGGAATCTAGTATTTGATAAACCCCCAAACTACAGCTTCTGGAGTAACAACTTAGTATTTGACAAAATTTGCTGGGAAAACTGGAAAATAATATGTCAGAAACTTGGCATAGGCCAATATCTCTCACACCTCATACCAAAATAAGGTCAAAATGGATACATGATTTGGGCATAAAGGAGGATACCATAAACAAATTAGGAAAACAAGGGATACTTTGCCTATCATATCTTTGGAGATGGAAGACATTTATGATCAAAGAAGAACTAGAGAACATTATGAAAGGCAAACTGGACAACTTTGATTATATTAAATTAAAAAGGTCTTGCACAAACAAAACCAACAGAAAAAAAGATTAAAAGGGAAGTACAAACCTGGGGGAAAATATTTACAGCCAATAATTCTGATAAAGGTCTTATTTCTAAAAATATGAAGAACTGTGTCAAATTTATAAAAATATAAGATATTGCCCAATTGATAACCGGTCAAAGGATATGAACAGATGCTTTTTAGATGATGAAATTAAAGCCATCTATAGTTATATGAAAAAATGTCCTAAATCACTATTGATTAGAGAAATGCAAATTAAAACACTTCTAAGGTACCATCTCACATCTCCTAGATTGGCTAAGATGACAGGAAAAGATAATGATAAATGTTGGAGAGGATGTGGGGAGACTGGGACACTAATGTATTGTTCCTGGAATTGTGAAGCAATCTAACCATTCTGGAGAGCAATCTGAAACTATGTCCAAAGGGCTATAAAACTGTGCATACCCTTTGACCTAGCAGTGCCATTATTGGGTCTATATCCCAAGGAAATCATAAAGGAGGGGAAAAGATGCACATGTGCAAAAATGTTTGTAGCAGCTCTTTTTGTGGTAGGAAAGAATTGGAAAAGATGTGGATGCCCATCAACTGGGGAATGGCTGAACAAGTAGTGGTACATGAAGGTGATAGAATATTATTATTCTTTAAAAAATGATGTACAAGCTGATTATAGAAAGGCTTGGGAAAATTTCCATCCACTGATGGTGAGCAAAATAAGCAGAACCAGGAATACATTATATACAAAAAGAGCAAGAATATGTGATGATTCACTCTGAAAGGTTTGGTTTTTCTCAGTGGTTCAGTAATCCTAAGCAATCCCAATAGACTTTGGACAGAAAATGCCACTTGCATCCAGAAAAAGAACTAAGGAGACTGAATTTAAATCAACACAGGCTATGTTCACTTCTTTTTATCTATTTTTTTTATTTCTCCCATGGATTTTCCCTTTTGCATTGATTTTTCTCTCCCATCATGATTCATAAAGCAATGTGTATTAAAAGTAAATTTACTACAATAAAAAGAAAATTATTAACATAGGAATCAATTTCATTTTTGGAGAATATGATGAAAGGATTCTGAAAAAAATTTTTTTTGTATCAGATTTATGATCATGCAAATGACTAAAAAGTGCGGAGATTCCAAGATTTAGTTTTTTGTTCTTGTTGTTGACTTCAGAAAAGCGTTTCATTAGGTAGAAAAAAATGCATCTTATATATATTTATAAAGTTCATTTCTGAAAAGAAAGGCTTTGTGAATCTAGGACCTTATAGAAAGAATCTGTTTACATAACCCTCTGTTTATAACCTTATTATTAGCAACAAGAAAGACAGATATGTACTTATCAAGGCTATGAATGATGACCTGTGCAGCAACCAAAGAAAAAGAGAATTCTTTGTAGATGATGAGGATCTGCAAATTGACTTGTCTTTCCTTTGATACTCTCTTGATGCCATCAGGCCTTAAAATATATTAGGACCTCCTCAATGAGATTTACTATTATTCAAAAAGAATTGGCCTAATAAACTATATATCAAAACTAAATGTATACAAATGCTTATAATCCAGTATTTAACATGAATTTAGATGGAAAGTCCATTGATTTGGTGTGTATAAAAGGCATTATGTGTTTATTTATATAAATAAACACACAGATAAATAAATGCTTATATATATATATATATAAGCAGGTTGTGTGTATAGATTTTATATACATACATTATCTAATACTTCATATATGCAGATACAAATTAATTTGGTTGCATAAGTGAATAAGTGGAAAAAGGTGGGACTACATTTTATTTGAATAAGTATATAGTAACTTTAGTGATTCTAAGCTATTCTCTAATAAAAAGATCCACTTTAAACACCCACACAAACACATGCATGCACACACATGTCTCCTCCTGACAATTCTGTACAGTCACAAATTTCATAACACTTATATCTCCAAAGAACTGAGAATTGTAAGTGATTCCCAGAGCAATGCAAAGTACAGTGACTTGTGCATTTCTAGTTAAGGCCTAGATGCAAGTTGTGATAGAGGAGATAATATCAAGGAAGCATCTGAATATCAAAGGAAAATAGCCACATCAGCTCACTGGAAAATGGTATGTACAAAACATTTTTTTTTTAAACATAGAAGTTTGGGTCCAACTTATGGGGAGAACCCTGAGTGAAGTATGTGTTGGAGTACACAGAGGAAAATCAGAGAGCAGGAGAAAGTACTGCTGCTCTGTATTGATACAAGAAATAGCAATATTTATGAAGCCACATATTCAATAAGTTAAACTAAGACTTAAAATGAAACAAAAAGAAGACAGATATAGATAACTTTATGGGCAGCACTACATACCCTAATGTTTCACAAAATTGACAGAAGACCTATATTGACATTTTAAAATTTGGCTTAAATCTTTTCAGTAGAAGAAAGAATCATGTCACAAAATAGTGATAGTATATCAAACTAACTTAATTGAAATGAACTATGTCTGAGATAAAGAACATTTAAAGGGAAAAAATTCTAGCATACATAGCTAACTAAAGAAGTATTTGTTGAATGTTTACTAGGTACTAGCATATTACTGTCCTAACTACTAAAGGTACAAATTAAAAATAAGAATACCTTCTGGTCTCAAGGATCTCAAAATCCAATGAGGAGATGACATACAAGAAATAGTAGACTGGATATGGATAGTCACTATACTAAAATATTCAGGAAACAGGAGACATAGGTCATCGCTTTTCAAGAATCATGTTAATATTTTAATTTATTGCTTAGATGCAGATTGTATTGTTAAAATGATTTTGTAATGTCCTGAAAATAGCATGCTGACCTTCACTCTTAGTGGGTTAAATAGCTCCCCTGTTTATAGTTTCATGCTTAGCAAACCCTCATATCATAGATGTTACAAAAATATATCATAACATATCATGTTTGAGGTTATTAAAAATTTCAGATTGGTAAATTCATGATACTTTTTAGATTTTTTTTCATACTGTGGACCTAGCTTTTGATCAGAGGGGGGAAAAAACTGCCACCATATCAATAAGAAATTATTTTGTTATGAAGGTGGTCTAACTGTACTTGATCTAAAACTATATTATAAAGCAGCAGTCACCAAAACCATTTGGTATTGGCTAAGAAATAGACTAGTTGATCAGTGGCATAGGTTAGGTTCACAGGGCAAGACAGTGAATAACTATAGCAATCTAGTGTTTTGACAAACTCAAAGATCCCAAATTTTGGGATAAGAATTCATTATTTGACAAAAACTGTTGGGAAAACTGGAAATTAGTATGGCAGAAATTAGGCATGGACCCACACTTAACACCACATACCAAGATAAGATCAAAATGGGTCCAAGATTTAGGCATAAAGAATGAGATTATAAATAGATTAGAGGAACAGAGGATAGTCTACCTCTCACTTGTGGAGGAGGAAGGAATTTATGACCAAGGGGAACTAGAGATCATTATTGATCACAAAATAGATGATTTTGATTACATCAAATTAAAAAGCTTTTGTACAAACAAAACTAAAGCAAAGAAGGGAAGAAACAAGCTGGGAAAACATTTTTACAGTTAAAGGTTCTGATAAAGGCCTCATTTCTAAAATATATAGAGAACTGACTCTAATTTATAAGAAATTAAGCCATTCTCCAATTGATAAATGGTCAAAGCATATGAACAGACAATTTTCAGATGATGAAATTGAAACTATTTCCACTCATATGAAAGAGTGTTCCAAATCACTGTTGATCAGAGAAATGCAAATTAAGACAACTCTGAGATACCACTACACACCTGTGAGATTGGCTAAGATGACAGGGACAAATAATGATGAATGTTGGAGGGGATGTGGGAAAACTGGGACACTAATGCATTATTGGTGGAGTTGTGAACGAATCCAGTCATTCTGGAGAGCAATTTGGAACTATGCCCAAAAAGTTATCAAACTGTGCATACCCTTAGCTTACATCCCAAAGAAATACTAAAGAAGGGAAAGGGACCTGTATGTGCCAAAATGTTTGTGGCAGCCCTTGGTGGAGTGGCTAGAAACTGGAAAATGAATGGATGTCCATCAATTGGAGAATGGTTGGGTAAATTATGGTATATGAATGTTATGGAATATTATTGTTCTGTAAGAAATGACCAACAGGAGGAATACAGAGAGGCTTGGAGAGACTTACACGAACTGATGCTGAGTGAAATGAGCAGAACCAGGAGATCATTATACACTTCAACAATGATACTGTATGAGGATGTATTCTGATGGAAGTGGATATCTTCAACATAGAGAAGATCCAATTCAGTTCCAATTGATCAATGATGGACAGAATCAGCTACACCCAGAGAAGGAACACTGGGAAATGAGTGAAAACTGTTTGCATTTGTTTTTTTTCCCAGGTTATTTTTACCTTCTGAATCCAATTCTTCCAGCGCAACAAAAAATTCAGTTCTACACACATATATTGTATAGGATATACTATAGCATATTTAACATGTATGGGGCTGCTTGCCATCTAGGGGAGGGGGTGGAGGGAAGGAGGGGAAAATTCAGAACAAAAATGAGTGCAAGGGATAATGTAAAAAAATTACCTATGTATATGTACTGTTAAAAAAATGTTATAATTATAAAATTAATTTTAAAATTGTTTTGTTTATTAAGATGTGGCTAAAATAAAGATTATTCTTCACATGATTTCCAACTAACCAATTTTAAGAGTCTATTTGTTGGAATTATTTTTCTTGAATCATGCTGAAATGTGATATTGGTGAAGAGTAAAAGCTACTTAGAATTTGCAAATAAAAAATTGAGGTCTCTGTGTAGCTGGAATAATGATTGAAACTTTCCATTCAATTAGGTAAGATAACATTGAAGCACTCTTTTTTGGAGAAAAAATTATGAGCAAAGCATGGAGACAAGTATCAAAGCTTCATGTTCTCAGGCTCCTTGATAGAATTTCTTGGGGTTTTATTTTGTTTTCTTTTCTCCCTTACCTACATAAGCCCAAGGACCTGGAAGGAAGATCTGCTAGGATTATAAAAGATCACAAAAACCCAGTACATTGAAGGGTTACAAGGAAAAAGGAAGTTTCTCTAGAAGTTGAATGCAAGGGCAAAGCTCCTTCAGGGCTAATGATCTCCTTTCTGTACAGCCCCTTCTTCTTTGAATTGACAGCTGGTCTCACAGCAGCCTTCCCCAACCTGCAGGGCCCTGCAAAAGCAAATTCCCATTCCTGCAGACTGTGTCACCCCTTGGTCATAAGGATTATTATGGTCTATGAATGGCCTATGCTACAAGTTTCCCAGACAAGGCAACAAACAATGAAAATGAAAATAATTAAATTGAGGGAACATCTCTGAAAAGATTTGCATACACACATACATACACACACACATATAACATACACACACACATATATATACATACACACACACACACACACACACACACACATATACTTTCCATGGCCCTAAAAAGGGAGAAGAGGGGAAATCAGAAAGCATAAAGCATTTTATAGTACAATTTGTTGGTGCTAATTAAAAATGACATTTGATGGCTCTAATTTATAAAGTCCATTAAAGAAAAGCATTCCAAACAAAACTGAATTTTAAGAAAAGTATTCTGAAAAAGGACAATGATCTATATCAATGACTCATTCCCAAATCACAGCTAATATCACTTCTCAGGATTAGTCCTGGGAAACATCAGGAAAAATCATTTTGGGGATCCTATTTTTATAAGATATCTGACTTCACAACCCTATGAAATTTATGAGTCACTTTCAATTAGCTAACAAATATTGCCGAATCTATACTAGGTACATGAGATCATCCTGAATGCTACTGGGACCTTCCAAGCAATAAAGAGACAGAATTCTATTTCAGTGGAGCTCAGCGTTCCACTTAATCCATTCTACAATACTGTTCAACACAAAACCCTTTTATTCAGCATAACAGTCAGATGGTCTTAAACAATTTTAATTTTTTAGGAGCTGAAACCAACCTCTCTGTAACTACATTTATTGATTCTACAATTGGCAAGCCAGATAATTATTCAAATAAATAGCCATTCAGATATATGTAGACATCTATCATTTCCTTTTAACTCTTCTCTTTGTCAGGTTAAACAGACATGGCTCCTTTATCTATTCCTCATGGGGATAATGGTTTTGAGCTTCTAAACAACTTTGGTATATGCAAATGTGCCAGTTAATAGCCCTTCCTAAAGTATGAGATTCTAAAAGGAACATTTCAAGGTGGTCTGATAAATCTAGAAGACAATGGAGCTAATTCATCTCTTCTTTGGGATCTCATATTCAGTCTATTATTATATTAGATTTTCAGAAGCCATGTCACATTTCACTCATATTGCTTTTGCATTAAATTAAGTATTGGATTCTTATTCATGCAAACCATTATTAAGCCATACATGTCTCAGTCTGAACATATACAATGGATTAAAAAAAAAAACTGATTTCAGAAAAAAATCCATCTCTCCATTAAATTTAATTATATTAGATTGAGTTCACTGTTCCATCCTTTTGAAATCTATGATTTTGTCATCTAAATCTTTATGTTCTTGTAATCCCATGTATTACCAATAAATCTGTTTCATATTGGATATAAATTTAATAATGATCCTGGGAATTTCTATATGATTACTACCTCCAGATTAGAATGTGAGTTCCTTGAAAGTAGACTCTGTCTCTGCTTTTCTATTTGTACCCCAAAACTTATCATGTGCTTTGCATATAGTAACAGCTTAATAAATGTTTGGGGTTTTGTTGTTGTTGTTGTTGTTGTTGTTCACTCATTCATTCATCTAAGTCATTAATGTTGAGAACTGGGTTCTACAGAATGTCAATAGAACCCTGTCCTCTAGCTTCACAATGATCACCTTTACCTGAAACAGTTCTAAAATCAGCTGAGAATCCACCTAGTTGTACTATTACATAGCTTTCATTTCTCCATCTTGTCCACAAGAGGTACCATGATAGATTTTGTTACAGAAGCTTAAGCATATTTGTTGTAATTCCTTTATGAACCCTTCTAGAAGTCTCTTATGCACAGATCATAGTGTAATCATTCCATAATACTATGACCTCCTTGATGACAGAAATTATGACTTATTTAATATCAATAACCCCTCTGTCTGTCATATTTCATGTCCCTTAGTAGAAATTTTAGTAAAGTTAACTGAACAAGTGAATTTTTAAAAATGGCATTAGCTTGACATGAATTATTACTAATGAACCAATGCTGGTTCCTACTGATCCCCCTTTCCCTAAATGTTCACAAATCATTTTTTAATCACTTATTCCAGACTTTTGTCAGGGATTGATGTCAATATGAATGTCCTGTACTTCTCAGATTCCTACCCTTCTCCCCCTCCTTTTTTTTTTTTCTCTAATCGGGACATTTCCCTATCTTTTTGTAGTCTTCCTATTTCCCATAAATGATAGCAATTCAGCCAACACAAAAGACAATTTCCTAAAGTAATCAATAGTGTAATAGGCATCAATACATAGTCCTCAATATCTCTTAGCGAGGTTAGATCCAAAAAACAGCCAATACACATATTTTTTAAAGTGTCTATTGTGTTCTGGGCACAGTACCAAGCTATAGGGATACAAAAGGAAGCAAAGATCATCCCTGAAACTCAGAGCTAACAAGCTAATGAGGGGAATAACAAGTAAACAATATATACAGACTAATCTACATACAGGAAGAATAGGAAATAACCAACAACAGATTATAATATAATTAGGAAGTATTTAACCAACAAAATACAAAAATATCGTTTAAAATGTTGATAATGTTAACAAGTGGTTTTCTAAGTTTGCTTGGATCAGGATGACTCATGTTCATGAATTCAAATCAGACTCTTAACTAGTTATATCAATCTGGGCAAATCACTTTATTCCATTTGCCTCAGTTTTCTCATCTGTAAAATGAGCAGAGAAGGAAATGCAAAATAGCACAGGATCTTTGCCAAAAAAATCCCAAATGGGGTCATGCAAAGTCAGATGTGACTGAAATGACTGAATAGCCACACACACACACACAAAAAAAAAAAAAAAAAAAGCTATTTGAGTTTTATACCACTGGTCCAACTCATCTAAGGCTGAAGACAAGATTCCCCTCCCCCCTTAGAATCTAGGTGCTCAATTATCTCATCATCTATCTAAAATTCCAAGTACCTCTTGGCTTTATTTGTTCTGCCCTTTCCAAGCTAAATCTCATTCTCCTTGATAAATTTGACTTGAGTAGTTCTCCTTTTTTCAGCATCTCTTCACCTTCTGCCATCTGTCTCAAGCAGGGAGTTACTTCTTTTCTTGTGCTTGTACCGAATGTACCTTTAAAATACCTTTTTATTGTCCTTGGGGTGTTGGAGGACAGTCTGTTCTAGGGAGCAAAGTCATGAGACAGGAGAAGAAAAAAATCAGACCATCATTGGGCATCCGCTGTCAATTCATCCTGTAGTCTTAAGCAAGTGATTTCATGCCTCAGTTTCCTCATGAGTAACATTAGAATAACAGTTGTGTTAAAGATAAATGAGAGACTGACTATAAATAATCATGAGAGCTTGATAAGAAAGGAGCTATAAAAATGGTTATGCTTGGAATAAAACAGATCTGCATAGAACAGTCTATTTGCTACATTTCATGCTTTTATTTCATCAACATAAAATGTTCCAACAACCTCATCCGTCCTGCCATATGTAGGTATTTAAATGTATGATTGGCAAAGTAAGGGGCAACATTTTTTCCAGGAAGTATTTAGTTAAGATTATTTGAAAGAGCCCTCCTAACCTCCTGCTGCTGCATTCAACTACTCAGCTGTGGGTTACTAGGAACAGTCACAGGAGGAACAGAGATGGGAACAGCCAGGATAATGGAGGAGGCAGCCAAGCCTAGCCTGGCACATTAACTGATGAATCAGAGCATGCAGTGCAGTCACATGAGGTTTCTTTTCTGAATATTGTTTTCCTTCCCATTAGGATGGCAAATTCCTCACCCTCTGTTTCAATGTAATGCCAACTTATAGATAGAGAGGAATGGGCAGAGAGCTTATACGTTTGTATTTCATTGAAACATTGATCATGGCATGAGAACCTTTTTCTTTCCTTCCCTCCCTCCCAAAGAAATATTAAAAAGCTTCACTCACTGTTCCAATCACAGTGCTCTTTGTATTCGTAATCTGGCTTTCAGCCCACACAGACTCAAGATGTTCCCCTCTGAGACATCACCAGACTGCAGAAGCCCATAAGGAAGGCAACCTCAAATTTGGCTTTCCAGTTGAAACCACAAGAGAGGGCTGCTGCACAAGCTTATTATAGTTGTGCAGTCACTTATCAAAACCAATACTTCTCGTTAAGGAGGAGACATGTTTTTGTTGCAGTTAGGTAGGTAGGCTCCTAGATTCTATATTCCTCATCTCCACCAAAGATTTGCTTTGATACTCTGGAAAGGGAGGAAGGAAGGAAGCAGTTTGGCTATAGGAAATTCAATCACAACCCATAAAATGTATACAGAGAATAATTTTACATCTGTTTTCTTTAACTTTGGATATCAGATAATCTGACATTCAAGCTGTAAGGAAAACCTTGTATATGCGGTTTCCTGTCCGAAGATCAGAGATATTAGAGGAATTGGAGGGACAGATTTGACAAAGATAGTAAATTCTTGCATATTAAGAAGACATAAAGATTTTTTTTTTTTTTTTTTTTTTTTTTTTTAGTTAGACAAATATTTATGATGTGCCAGGAACTGGGCTAAGCAAGATAGTTACAAAAAGGACCCGCCCAAAATTAGTCCCTGCTCTCAAAGAACTTGTAACAGTTACCAGTATATTCTTCAGTATTTTACTGAGGTCTGAAAAATTTAGAGAAGGAATAAGTGTTACAAGATGATGAACATACTGCTGGGAAGGTAAAAATTAGAGGAAATACTCTAAGATAGATTTGATCAAAAGAGTCTGCACATAATTAAAAAAAAACTCTTAAATATTCTTAGCTATTTTTCTGCCAATGATTATAGTTAATGATTTAAGAGGCAGAGGACTAAAGCAGAAAAAAATGCTGATTTGGGAGTCCAATGATGAAATCCTACTTGCCTAATTTACTACTAGTATGATCCTGGGGGAAAAAAAAAAAAAACATAATTCTTGGGACTTTTTCTTGGGTTTCCTTTTCTATAAAATGAGAGGTTCAGATGAGATTTTCTCTATTCCAGTCCTAAATTTCTATGATAATATTAGCTAGCTTTTATATAGCACATGAAGGCTTACAAAACTCCTGAAATCATGATCATCTCAATAGATGCAGAAAAAGCATTTGACAAAATCCAACATCCATTCCTACTAATACTCTTGAGAGTATAGGAATAAATGGATTATTCCTTAGAATAATCAAAAGCATATATTTAAGACCTTCAGTAAGCATAATATGCAATAGAAATAAACTGCAACATTTCCCAGTAAGATCAGGAGTGAAACAAGGTTGCCCACTATCACCATTACTATTCAATATAGTACTAGAAACGCTAGCCTCGGCAATAAGAGCCAAGAAAGAGATTCAAGGAATTAGAGTAGGAAATGAGGAAATCAAACTATATCACTCTTTGCAGATGACATGATGGTATACTTAGAGAACCCCAAAGACTCTGCTAAAAAGCTATTAGAAATAATTCAGAATTTTAGCAAAGTGGCAGGATACAAAATAAATCCACATAAATCCTCAGCATTCTTATATATCACCAACAAAATGCAACAGCAAGAGATACAAAGAGAAATTCCATTCCAAACAAATGTTGAGAGTATAAAGTATTTGGGAATCCATCTACCAAAGAATAGTCAGGAATTATATGAGAAAAATTACAAAACACTTGCCACAAAAATAAAGTCAGATTTAAATAATTGGAAAGACATTCAGTGCTCTTGGATAGGCCAAGCGAATATAATAAAGATGACAATACTCCCCAAACTAATCTATTTATTTAGTGCTATACCAATCAGAATCCCAAGAAACTATTTTAATGATCTAGAAAAAAATAACAACAAAATTCATATGGAAGAATAAAAGGTTGAGAATTGCAAGGGAACTAATAAAAAAAAGTCAGAGGAAGGTGGTCTAAGTGTACCTGATCTAAAGCTATATTATATAGCAGCAGTCACCAAAACCATTTGGTACTGGCTAAGAAATAGAACAGTAGATCTGTGGAACAGATTAGATACAAAGGACAAAAAAGGGTACATCTATAGCAATCTAATCTTTGACAAATCCAAAGATACCAACATTAGGGACAAAAATTCACTATTCGGAAGAAACTGTTGGGAAAACTGGAAATTAGTATGGCAGAAATTAGATATGGACCCACACTTAACACCATATACCAAGATAAGATCAAAATGGGTCCATGATTTAGGCATAAAGAATGAGATCATAAATAAATTAGAGGAACAGAGAATAGTCTACCTCTCAGACCTGTGGAGGAGGAAGGAATTTATGACCAGAGGAGAATTAGAGATCATTATTGATCACAAAATAGAAGAGTTTGATTACATCAAACTAAAAAGTTTCTGTACAAACAATACTAATGCAAACAAGATTAGAAGGGAAGTAACAAATTGGGAAAATATTTTTAAAAGTAAAGGTTCTGACAAAGGTCTCATTTCCAAAATATATAGAGAACTGACCCTGATTTATAGGAAACCAAACCATTCTCCAATTGATAAATGGTCAAGGGATATGAACAGACAATTCTCAGATGATGAAATTGAAACTATTTCCACTCATATGAAAAAGTGTTCCAAATCACTACTGATCAGAGAAATGCAAATTAAGACAACTCTGAGATATCACTACACACCTGTCAGATTGGCTAAAATGACAGGAACAAATAATGATGAATGTTGGAGGGGCTGTGGGAAAACTGGGACACTGATACATTGTTGGTGGAGTTGTGAAAGAATCCAGCCATTCTGGAGAGCAATTTGGAACTATGCCCAAAAAGTTATCAAACTGTGCATACCCTTTGACCCAGCATTGCTGTTATTGGGATTATATCCCAAAGAAATACTAAAGAGTGGAAAGGGACCTGTATGTGCCAAAATGTTTGTGGCAGCTCTTTTTGTTGTAGCTAGAAACTGGAAGATGAATGGATGTCCATCAGTTGGAGAATGGTTGGGTAAATTGTGGTATATGAAGGTTATGGAATATTATTGCTCTGTAAGAAATGACCAGCAGGAGGAATACAGAGAGGCTTGGAGAGACTTAAATCAACTGTTGCTGAGTGAAATGAGCAGAACCAGAAGATCACTATATACTTCAACAACAATACTGTATGAGGATGTATTCTGATGGAAGTGGAAATCTTCAACATAAAGAAGATCCAACTCACTTCCAGTTGATCAATGATGGACAGAAATAACTATACCCAGAGAAGGAACATTGGGAAGCGAATGTAAATTGTTAGCACTACTGTCTATGTACCCAGGTTACTTATACCTTCGGAAGCTAATAATTAATGTGCAACAAGAAAAAGGTATTTACACACATATATTGTATCTAGGTTATATTGTAACACATGTAAAATGTATGGGATTACCTGCCATTGGGGGGAGGGAGTGGAGGGAGGGAGGGGATAATTTGGAAAAATGAATTAAAAAAAAAAAAAAAAAAACTCCTGAAATCAGAAGATTTGAGTTCAAATATAGTCTTAGAGATTTACTAAGCTGTGAGAGATAGAGTTTCAGTTTGTTTTAGTTTCCTCATTTGTAAAATGGGAACAATAATTTCACTTACCACTCCTAGAGTTATTGTGAGGATCAAATGAGATAATAATTATAAAGCAATTAGCAAGGTTCCTGCCACATAGCATATGCTATAAAATTTTACTATGATTATTACTGCTCGATCCTTACAATAACTCTCAAGTAGATACTACTATTATCTTAATTTTGCAGATGAGGAAACTAAAGCATAGAGAGGTTAAGTGATTTGCCTAACATCACACAGTTGGTAACTATCTGGGCAGGATTAGAAAACATATCCTCTGGACTCCAAGTCTTATACTCTCTTAGCTGCCTATGAAGATATTGATAAATGAAGAGGTTGAACCAGATGCTCTCTAACTCCTTTCTAGCTCTAAATCTGTGATGCTGGGAATAAAGATGTTATTTTATAAGTAATTAATTTGTTTTTCAACATGTATTTATTATTTTTTAAATTTATGGAATAAAAGAAAACATTTCCATAATATAAATTAATAAAAACATGATTGTACATGAAACTATAAATCTACTATGTCCAACTTACTATTCTTTTTAAATATTTAATAATAAATATTTAAATATATTATTATAAATAAAAAAAAAACTTTTTTCCCCCTTCCTTCCTTCCCCCCCCTGCTGAGAGGGCTACTGTTAGACACAAAGAGATTTGTGTGTGTATTATACACACACAATGTATATATATGTTTTTGTGTGTATGTGTGTGTGTGTGTATATATATATATATATATATATATATATATATATATATATATAATATTTATCTATTTATCAGTTTTCTCTAGATGCCAATAGTGTCTTCATATATACTTTATTATTAATTTATAGATTTATAATAATAGAAAATACAATGTTTTATGATAAAGTCAAAGTGACATTCACTCAATGTCATTCTTAAAACAATATTGCTGTTACTATACACAATGTTCTCTTGATTTTCCTCGTTTTGCTCTTCATTATTGTGTACAAATGTTTCCATGTTTTTCTAAGATTATTGAGTCTTTACTAATGTTTTTTAGTTTGGTGTCTAGGAGTAATAGCTTTAGAAAAAGATACTATGCATTATGATTTATTTATATTTAGTTAAGATAAGAATCTATAGATTATTCTTATTCAAATGATTGTGTATGTGTGTTTGTGTGTGTATGTGTGTGTGTGTGTGTGTAAAGAGAAAGACAGACAGACAGAGAGAGACAGAGACAGACATAGAGAAACAGAGCCAGAGAAAAGGGGAGGGAGGGAGGGAAAAGGAGAGAGAGATTGAGATTTGGTGACAAACTGTTATATATGCATAAATTGATAGATATTGATAAGACTTATGATAAAGAATCATTTGCATGATTCTTTGGCTTGTTTTGATGTATATACTGAGTGAATTCTTCCAGTAAACACCATATGTTTTAAAAGTATCCATGATGAAGATCTTCAAACAAACATTTAACTAAAGGAATCTTAAACACCCAACACTGTGTTTATTTAAAAATTAACATGGGACTACTTATTATATATTTTAAAATTTTGGAATAATACAATTAATACAATAGTTTTTACTTATTTTGACATTTCCCCCACAATTTTTTGTCCCAGCCAGCAAAATGCACCTGCCATTACAGATCTGCTGCCCTTATGGAAGTTGCCCAAGGCACCGAGGGGTTAAGTGATGTGATCAAGGTCACCAAACCAGTAGGACTGTGTCTAAATCTCTCTACTACACTCTATGCTTTCTGCTATTCGAAAATAATGAATTTTTATGTCGCTGTTGGTTGGTTGTTTTTTCTTTAAGCTAGCAATATCAGTGCACATTCAGATGTGAAATAAAACCATAGAAAGGGGAAATAGAATTGGAAACTGATTGAACAGACTGGCCAGTGTGACAAAAGGAAGTGCAGGCAGTATGTTTTGGTATTCAACCTTAGTCCCAGCTTCAGTACATTGTTGCTTTATATCATAGTGAGGACAAAATGGAATAGTAGTGAAAAGAAAACTAGACATAGAAGTCAGGAGAGACAACCTTTATTCCCAGATCTTTTATTACCTTGTGGAGTAATGCAAAGATGCCATTCAGCCTTTCACTGTTCCTGTCCTCTCTCTGTAAAGTACCTATTCACTTAAATAAATGGGAAATACAGAACTATGGGGAAAGTTCAGAAGTGTCATAAAAATCATCTCTAAATAATAGCTAATAGAATTTGGTTTACTAATCTTGAAAAACATCAGATTGAAAGAAAGATTACACATTTATTCAAGGATCAGAAGCAAAACAAGAGGGGTTTTGGTCTGAGGTGGGCCCGACTCCTAGGTCAGATACTTGGAAGTTCAGGTTTAATATTTGAACACAACTCAATTTATGCTGTCAGCAAATAAAGATATGTCTACTTTTAAAAAAAGTAATTTTTTTTAAAGAAGGGAATATAGAACATAGTTTTTCTAGCAATATGGCTATGAAAGGGATTATGAGAGAATGATAGAGTAAAGTTTGCTTTTTAAAAATTGAGGAATAAGGAGCTTTTTTGTAGGCAGGAGAAAAGCAACAAAGAGAAAAGAACATAATGAAGCTTAAAAAAACCTAAGGAAATGAATACAGAGATGATATGCTTTAGTAGATGCTTCAGAAAAGATGAATGACTTGACCAAAGAAATTTAAAAAAAAAAAAGAACATTTAGATTATAAAACATTTGAAATTTTTGCCCAATTAAAATCAATTCAGTAAGAAAAATGTATGTTTTAAGAATAATAATTCTTCATCAAATATCTTGGATGAAAGCATTATATCCAAAATATATAAAATACTATTATCAATGTATAAGATTGAGTTGTCCCCCAAAAGGTAAATGGGTAAATATAGATAAATAGAAGAGAAACTAGTAATTTGCAATTTTCTTTTGAAAGCAAAGAATAACATAAAATTTAGCCTAATTAAGAAAAATGCAAATTTCTGAGAACCATAAAGTATCATTCTATAACTACCACAAAAATGGTAAAATATGAAAGTAGTAAATATTAAAGAAATTGGAAGATAAGAATATTAATATCCTACTATAGTAGTCAATCATGGTGAATGCTCCCAAAATGTTAAGAAGTATGACAATAAAAAATATCACTGAATATTGCTATTAAATTGGTAAATTTAGACTGAGAATTAACATATTACCATAACTAGTATAGCATATTAACTAGGATTTATTAGTACATATGTTTAATATATTAAATGTAATACGTTAAATTAGTTAGTATAGTATAAATTAGAATAATCATCTAGAAAACTTCAGAGTTATATAAGAAAAATTACTAAATAAATTGTAGCCTTTGATGTAGTATTTGAATGTAGCAGTGGATACAGTGGAAAGAGCACTACATTTGGATTTAAAAGACCTGTGTTAAATTTCTGGCCCTGTTACTTTGAACAAAGATGACCTTGGCCAAGTCATTCAATTCTTGGGGCTTCTATTTCCTCATGAGTAAAACAATCAGATTATAAAAGATAAGCCTGAAATCTCTTAAAGTTTGTATTTATAATCCTATGTTCCCATGACTGGACTTATCCCCCAAAGAAATTCAGTGACAGAATGATTGTTCATGTACCAAAATATTCAGAACAACACCATTTGCATTAATTAAAAACTATGGAAACAAATTACATGTCCATAGTTTGGGGAATATATAACAAATTGTAGCATATAACTATTACAGAATATTATATCAATGAAAAATGGTGAATAAGAATTCAAAGAAATGTAGTGAGACCTATATAAAAGTTAAAAAATGGCTAAAAGAAACATCTTTCATTTTCCAAGTAGATAGAAGACAGGTGAGGGTTAGCATTTTTCAAAAGCCAACTGGGAAAACCTCTACTGCTTAAAATAAGACTACTTGTCATTATTTGGCTTTATATACTACTAGCATTATAGATTTAGAACTATAAGAGACTGGAGATTATTCAGTTGAGCTCTCTTATTTTAAAGATAAGGAAACCTATAAGTTTAAATGACTTGCTTAAGACAATACAGATCATGGTGTCAGGCACAGGATTTGAACCCAAGTATTCAAACATCCACATTCTTTTGATTGAACCATGAATAAATAAAAGTATATTTTACAAAATGTGAAGCAGACTGTAAAGAGACTATAAGGTATTGGTATTTGTACATCATTACTCCTATTAGACTGTAAATTCCACTGCTGCAGAGTCTATTTTATTCATTCTTGGATTTCCTTTAGTAACTAAGACAGTACTTTGCAAACCACAGGTCTGTAAGAATGGCATATGAATAAGTTACTATTTCCTCTTCTCTGTTTGATCAAATTTTATTTGGGATGTTTTGGTCATGATGTTGAATGTAACAAAAACTAAAGGAAATCCTAAGGCCCTCATCACTCTACCCTGTCCTCCAAAAGACTGCTCTTCTGGAAGTCTAAAAAGGGAATGGAAAAACAGCACAAAAAATACTCAATAAAAGTTGTCCCAAAAATATTAGTGCAACTTTAAGCATTAGTAATAAATTTAAAATTGAACTAAGACTTTTGGAATATCCTAAATTATCAGAATTCAGTAGAATGAAAAAACAAAATCCCATGTATATATTTTTGTAACATATTAGAAAGGCTTCAGAGAGCTTTCAACAACTAGCAGAGCACTTTTCCATCAGATTTTAGAGTTGGGCGTGTCAACAGGTGACAAAGTTGGGGCAAAAAAAACTAAAGAATTCAAGAGAGATAGCAAAAAGTCAGGTTTAGGTGAAATGGAGATCTTTGAAGAGAAGAGTATGATATTAATTTTAAAATATGGTGGTGGGAATACTATGTCATTAAGGGCCCTGAATGCTAGTCAGAAGAGCCTGGAATTAAGTCATTGAACAATAGTAAACTGGAAAAATGTTGAGCAATAGAGTGATTTATGTATAGAAAAATTACTTCAGCAGATTACTGAGTATGAATTGAGAGAATAGAATAGTTATAGATCAAGCTCCTAGAAAGCCTTTGAAATTATTGAAATTAATAATGATGAGGGTCTGTTCTAAGGTTATGAAAGAGACATAACAGAGATGTTCCAGAGGTACAATTGAAAGAAATAAGTGACTAAAGATAGTCTCATATCATATTTCCTCCTCATATCATATTTCTGGCTATCTTATCTATCATGTCCCCTTCCCAACCTCCATTCACTGAATGGAGGGAAGAGTCATGATAGCCAGAAATATGATATGAGGGAAAAAAAATTTCAGCAGAAAGATAACGAACTTTAATTTAGACATGTTGCATTTGAGTTACTGATAGCCGGATAAATACATCCCATAAACACTTGGAGATTTTAGCCTGAAGTTTAGACAATACATTCTAGAGATAATGATTTTGAATCATGAATAAATGATACCATTTTTGCATCCCCACCATGAAGCACAGTGTCTAACACATGAAAAGCACTTAATACTTGCTTGCTGACAGTTTGTTTATTGATACTTATATCCCTCAATCACCAAAACCTGAATCCTGTCAGACTAGAAAACACAAGGTATCAAAATGTGGAAATCATGAGAATTCCTAAGAATTTCCTTTCCCCAAATGTCATATCCCAAACTCTAATACTGTAGATAAATTCATTTATATAAGCTCTCTCCCCTTATAAGAATGTCATTTCTAAGAGCTATCTTAGAAATCTAGGCTATCTTGTTTTCTATTTGTATTTGTAGTACCTAAAATGGTGGTCAAAACATACTAAGAACTATGCTATAGCATCTATGGAAGTGATATGATTGTTAGGAGGAGAAAGTAAAGGGAAGTGGACCAAGAATAAATGCTTGGGAAGGACTCGGATTACAAAGTCCAAAGAAGGGTGTATATCTAGCAAAGAGTAAAAAGTACTTTAGAAAAGCTAAAGTTAGAACAGGTGAGTCTGGCGTCCATGAAAGAATATATTATGTACGAGAAAATAGATGATAGAGTCAAAAGTAGAGTAGTCAGCTTAATTCACTCTAATTCAACAAGCTCTTCTTAAATACTTATTGTAAGTCAGGTATTGCACTAGCAACTGGATGAATTTGTTTTAAATGTTATTAGACTTAGAATTTAGGTGGTCATTGGAAGCTTTAGAGATGGCAGTCATTTTCCCCAGTAGACTGTAAGCTCCTTGAGAGAGGACTTCTTTTACCTTTCTAGGTCTTCCCACTGCTTAATATAATGCATGCATGGAACATAGTATTTAAATGCTTGTTGACTGGCTGACTAAACTGGCAGGAGAAGAAACCTTACTACAAAGGACGAAGTTGAGGGATAAAGTGAGATTCTTTTTCCGGAAGTTTATTAGAAAAATGAAGAAGAGATATGGAATAATAACTGGATAGACTAAAGACAGTAAAAAAGAGTTCCTCTCCCTCATAAATGGATTGATATAAAAATGTTTGTATTAACAATAGCATTGTTATTTTTAGACAAATAGAAATAAGACAGTAGAGAGAAATTTAAGAGAGACAGAGAGAAACACATAGAGAAAGGATACAAAGTAAAAGAAAAAGACAGAGACACAGAGAGAGACTCAATGTTTTCAGGATGACAGACTCAATATTTTCAGTGACGGCTACATCAAGGGAGATAAATATAGGAAGTATGGACGAAATTATGAACAAATTGCAAAAATAAACAATTTGGAGAAAATTATTTGGGCATTAAAAATCACTAAGGGTAGAACTGGGTTGTAGGACAGCAAAGAAGATCCAATGCAGGGGCTACCCCTTTATTTGCACCATTTGAGGGTACAAATAAATATGGACAACATATATATGATTGTATGTGAATATATTTTCTTATATGTAATTTTATTATGCTATTTTACATAAGTAAATATCTATATTATAGGTGTTTGTGTATATGTATGTACATACATACAAATGAATATGCATATATATCTTTATTATATATGTATATACATACACACATAGATACATAATTGAGAACTATGTAGTAGAGGATGGAACATAAACTCTGTGGGAATAAACTAGTTCTGATATTTTCATTTGTCTATAAATAACAATGATATTTTAATATAAACATTTTGATATCTCTCCATTTATGAGGGAGAACTTTCATTTAGTTCCTTTAGTCAATCCAGTTACCATTCTATGTCTCGCCATCACTTTGCTAATAAACTTCCTGAAAAAATAACTGCACTTTATCCCTCAACTTACTCCTTTTGTAGTAGGTTTTCTGCTCTTGTCAGTCTTGCCAGACAGGTAACAAACATTTAAATACTATGTTTCAAGTTCCAAGTTCTCAAATAGTCAAATAGTCAAAAAAATTCATTCATTCTGTTAACAAATCCCCATTTCCATCTATGCAAGCAAAAGTATCCTGGGTGTACCCCATTCTTAGATGACCTATTCATTGTTAATTACTGGAACAGAAATAGCCTTTTCAGATTGTCAACAATATTTAAATTGCTTCTTCAGTCTTGAAAAGATAATTCTTCTTAGAGCTCATATAATGACATGTGTAAGAATTTTTTATTGTTATCATTTGATGGGCTAGGTTAGTCAAGCATTTAACTCAGTATAAAATTGTTCTAATGAATGAAAGGGAGGGAGGTCCAATATGAAAATGTCAGAAATAGATTTTTAATTTTCTTATCAAGAAATTCTAGGCCTTTATAGCAAAGTAGTGAGTTTCTTAATATATTTTATGTGATCTTCTGCAAATGTGACTTATTGTGATTGATCTCTGTTATTCGTGTGTGACAAACCATATCTAAAACATGGTCCCAGACAATCAGACCTTGAAAAACTGCTAAGAGTGGAACATTTTCATTACCCACACCATGCTGTGTGTCAAAAAGGCATGTCAATCAGTTTGCACATCTTAGGAGACATTGCACATACATGCTTATATGAATAATACAATATTTTCACTTCAAGCTCTCATTTGGTAAAACTTCTACAACAGTGACATTGTGAAGCACTCCTAACAGATATGTCATGACAGAGCTAATAAACTAAACTGTTGTCATGAAGAGGAGAGAGGAAACATCACAAAGTGGAGCATGAACCTTCTTAATACAGATCAATAAACTGTACTTAGAAAATGGTAACTAAAGAAATACAAACGAAAAATTGTTTCCAATTGAATTAAGTTGTGATTGGAATGTGGAAAAAAAATCTCCAGAAAAGACTATTATACACTATTGTGAAGAAATACATTCATATCGTCAAATCCTCTAGAGAAACACACATGTGTGCGCGCACACACACACACACACACTCACACGCCCCTCCCCACCACCTGAGAACATGGACATGTCATGTCATAGGATTATACCAAAAAATAGAACAAAAATAATTATGCCAAGTACTAATATAATTATAATATGACATAGTATAAAGAGGAGACAAATTAGAACCATCTCTTTTCATGACAAATCATATATGAATACAAATGCCACAAGATAACAGCCTTACATGACAACATCATTATATTGAATTCAAATCATCAGATATATATGTTAAATAGGAGAATCCCATTACATATGAGCTAACTGTTTATAAGATTTAAAAGTTTGCAAAGCACTTTATATATACACTGTCTCATTTGATTCTTACAAGAATGCTTGGAGGTAGGAGCCCTAGGTGTTATCACCCTCAAATGAGAACACTTAGATTCTTATACTTAAGGGACTTGTCCTGGATCACACAAGGGAGAAGTGGCAGAAGCAGAGTTTTATCACATTTTAACTTCAAGTCTAATAATGATCTTTCTAATGGACATGCTTGATATGGGAATTAATGAGTCAAAATGATCAGCCAACTCTATTTTTCTTAAAAAGTCTTGACATAATTTTTAGCTACTTACATTCTTACACTGAGTGTGATTCTTTGGATAAACCAAAATTTCCCCCTATATCTCTACCTGAAACAATAACTATCCTGTCATACTTTTTCCACCTTGGAATTTGTATATTACATATATAATATTACATATTACATAAATATTGTTTAATTATAAATCAGGTTTTTTGTTTGTTTGTTTGTTTGATTGTTTGTTTGTTTTGTTTTTTGGTCAGCAAAAATCTACCTGCTCTTCCTCCTAACCTTTACCCCAAGTGATTTTTTTTTTTTAACTTGCCCAGGGTCACACAGTTAGGAAGTGTTGTTTCTGAGATCAGATTTGAACTCAGGTTCTCTTGACTTCAGGGCTGGTGCTCTATCTACTGCACCACCTAGTTGCGCTGCCAATCGAAAATTTAAAAAAAAAAAAGTCCTGTTACATATAAAAGCAAATGTGTACATACATTTGCACACATGCCCCTACACTCTAAGTCTTTTGCCTCTCTGTATTAAGAAGTAGAGAGCATTTTTCATCATTAGCTCTGATCTGCAGTGATACTTCTATCTAAGCACTGGAAGTCTACACCCTTCAGGTATTAAATGTAACAAACACAGTAGTATCAAGAGAATATGGACATAGAACTAATTCATCAGAGTAAATTAGAAGTCCTACAGTATTACATTTTACTGATTAACCAAAGAGAAGACATAGATAAAAGTCCAAATGAATCAAAGGATCACAGGAACTCAAAGGCAGGCCAACCTATACTTGGACAAGAATACCCTTAAAAAAAAAAAATTCAAACCCTACTAACAGATATAACAAGTTTGCTTAGTCTTTTAGACATACAGAACTGATTATATCCTGTGGCAGCCCATTCTGCTTGTGACTTGGTCTCATCATTTGGAATTCTTCCACATATAAATTCTCAATCTACCATCACCAAGCAGATAAAGTGACTCTCCTAATTCTTTCTCTATCACTTTTGTCAAGTTGAGATGGCTTGTATCTGAAACATGTTAGAGGAGAGATGGAGCACTGGACTGGGGCCAGGAAAACCTCAGTTTGGATTCTGCCACTAATATTTACTACTTATGTGACCAAGAGAAGGTCCTTGACTGTTCTGTGACTCAATTTCTTGATCTGTAAAAAGGCAACATCTACAATTCTCTCTTTATTTTATTTTTACTGAGGCAATTGGATTTAAGATTTGCCCAGGGTCACACATCTGGGAAGTGTTAAGTGTCTGAGGACACATTTGAACTCAGGCCTTCCTGACTTAAGGGCTGGTGCTCTATCCACTGCGCCACCTAGCTGCCCTCAATATCTACAATTCTGATGGACTTGGCTCTTCTCAACAATGAGATGATTCAGCCCAGTTCCAATGGTCTTGTCATGACGAGAGCACTTACACCCAAAGAAAGGACTGCGGGAACTGATTATGGATCACAACAAATTGTTGTTGCTTGCTTACATTTTATTTTTTCTCATTTTTTCTTATTTGATCTGATTTTTTTTTGTGAAGCAATATAATTATATAGATATGTATGCATTTCTTAGATTTAACATATATTTTTACCATGTTTAACATATTTTGGAGTACTTGCCATCTAGGGGAGGGGTGGGAAGAAGGAGGGGAAAAATTGGAACACAAGATTTTGCAAAGGTCAATGCTGAAAAATTATCCATGTATATGTTTTGAAAATAAAAAGCTTTAATTAAAAATGGTATTATCTACCTTTCAATATGGTTAGGAAGATCAAATAAAATAATATGTAAAAAGTTCCTTTCAAAGTTTAAAACACTACATAAAAGTTGTTTTTGTTGTTATTAAAATGCCTTCTAGGCAGTAGATATAGAGTGGCTGTAAAGTTAATCTTCATAATAAAACATGTTTTTGCATAATAGAGAGATTTAATAGGAAATATAGTACATGGACCATTAGAAGAAATTTCTTTTCTCAGTACAAAGATATACATCAAGTAGCTGAATAATGGATATATAAGTCTATGAAAAATGAGTCCTACACAATTGAAAGTTGCCATTTCCCAATTTTGGCAATTTTTCTCACTGAAAAGAGAAAAGACAAAAGAAAAATGTGATGTTTAAATATAAAAAAAATTAAGGAAACAGCCTTTGAAGAAATTATGTTTATGGGACAAAGACTGGCTGAAATCCTGTTTTTCTCAGCTACTCATTTGCATAAGTTCAGCATGATGCTTTGTATTTAATAAATGGGAAACCCTGAATTCTTTAACAATTTTGTGCTTATTGAACAAATGTACATTGGCTGATCATATCTTAACCTGAAGAAATGAGGCTTTAGCAAATGTAATGGCTAATCACCATAAGCTCTGATGAGGTTTTTCTCTAAAAAGACAAAAATCAGAAAACGTTAGTCAAAGACCTCAGAGTTGTGTGGAAGAGGCAATACATTTGTGTATTGCCACTTGTTGACTGAAAGAATTGGATGGTAAAAGAGAGATCACAAGAGACAACAACTCTGTAACACCTGTAGCCAATTATTCAGATAAAAGCCAAGGCAGTAGACTTAGAGAAGCTTTTGAATGCTCAGGATATCTACCTTTCTAGAAGAGGATGGCACAGCTAAGGCAACAAAAAGGTCAGGGCCAGCCTAGAAACAGCAGCAGAACAGCTTGCCTCCGTGTTTTTTAACCTACTAACCAAGGAGCCCGGCCGACCATGTCTATGCATGTCACAATAAATGTCCAAGTATTTCCCTATTAAAAGACACTAAATTTGTTTCCAATGTTTTAGAGAGCCCCAGTCTATAATACACATTCACCTTAGCTGTGCATAATCAATTCTTAGGCATACTACAGGAGTGAATGCTAGTGTCTGTCTTCATAGAGTTTCAGGGAAGATTTTCTTAGGGAAAGGGTTAGGGATTAAAGGCTATGAAAGGTGGAAGTATTTTTTTAATTGGTTGAAATAACAATTAAAAACCAGTAAAAGCTATTTTGGGGGCAGATTTATGGATTTTAGTTTTTCTAGTAACTTAGGAAAGTCAATAATCAAATTGGTTGTCACTGGACATAGTAATCAACACATATAAGCCTCAGTCAAAACAGACAAAATTTTGTTGACCTACAAGATTTTGTCTATTTAACATATATATTTATTGTCTGTTATATCACACACACACACACACACACACACACACACACACACACACACATACACACACACACACACACACACACATGTCATTCAGATTGCAGGTCATCACGGAGCAGTGCTCCAGGTGTTCAGACAGGCTGATGAGCTAATCACTTCGAAATATACATCCGGTTCTGTGTTGTTAACAATGCTAGTTGGAGGAGAGCTAGGAGTACAGGCTTAGATATTATGTGACACTGAGGGAAAAGGAATAAAATTATGGTATAAAATGACCTATCAAATTTCTCTGACAGGTGCTAATTCACTTTGATCTATCCCTCACCATAATTTCATTGGCGGGGAAATCATACATATTTATAAATGTGGAAGCAGGCTGCTGTTGTTCTGTTTGTAATTTACAGCAACAAAGAATTCATTTAGATTCCCAAACTAGAAGTCCCAAGGTGACTCTGTCGTGGATACTGGCCCCCTGCTGTGTAGGGTACCTAACATAATAAAGAACAAAGCAAAACAACTGTACATGGAGACCAGGGCTCGTGGGTAATCAATTCACATATTTACAGCTGAAACAATAACAATGTGCAAATCAGCATCATTACTACAATTTGCTGATGGAAACCCCAGGGAACCCAGGAAGAGTCTGCCTGGAAAACAGCTGATTAATCTGAGTTACTTATGTTTTGTTAAGGTATTATTGTCTCAATCATAATTAACAATAGGAAACTGTTCTCCAGCAAAGGAGGAAGAAAACAACTCAAACCCTTATGGGACCTATATCTTTTCTACTTTTCAACTCGGCAATACCAACAAGTGTATATACCAAAACAAATGTAACAAAAGGGAGAAAGATAATCATCCTCATTTCTGAAATTCAACTGAGAATATTGTTTTTTAGCATTACAAAATCCTATATCTCAAAAAATCCCCACCATGTTCACAGGATTTTGACCCACTGTCCTTTGAAAATCCATTTAGATGCATGAGAGGTATGATAGTGAAATGGAATGTTTTGATGAAACCCTTTCTTCTCCTAAAATCTTGCTGTATCATGGACACTCAAATCACTGTCCCATCTACAAAGGGTACAAAGATATCAAAAAACCAAAAAAACTAAACCATATGCTCCTAGAGAGCCACAGAAATTCTTTTAAAAACAAAAGAATACAGCCAGAATCTTATTCTGAATCAGGAAGATTTTCTTTTATAATTACCTCATAAATTTCCCTTTATAATCTCCAATAAGTAAGACCTTAAGTAACTTTCCCTTTCTTAGATATGCTTCTCTGTAAGTCAATCAATCAGAATAGAACATGCCATCACCATTACTATATATACCAAATGACAAGAGTAAATAAAATATTTATTTGCATGAATATATGAAAAATAGTGTCAGGAATTTCAATATTCTTATCATTAGTAGTAGTAACATCATAGAAAGTGAAGGGAATTAGTAGGACTGAAAAAAAAAATCAAGCTTTTTTATTTATTTATTTATTTTTTTTTTTTACACAAAACCATGAGTGTTTAGGTCATAATTCCAAATACGTTCTCTCCTTAAGAAATGATAAGAACTTTAATGGACATATGAAGACCCAAGTAGTGACCTCCTATTTATAACATCAGTCATCAAGACTTGAAGGATGCTCACATGACTAAAACTATGGGAGGTATATTCACTTGGTTGATTACAAATTCTTAATAATCTGCAGACAGCCAGAAGCTGTAAAGGGGGATGGAAAAGGGGAAAGTTCTAGATATATGAAAAGGACTATAAAGAGCATTTATCAAATATTGTTTTTAAAATGCATAAAATAAAATATAAACAGGTCCTTATTAGTGCAAATAATGAATCCTGTCAAAGAGATGCATTATTTGAATTCATACTGCACAATTATATT
This sequence comes from Sminthopsis crassicaudata, assembly GCF_048593235.1. NCBI lineage: Eukaryota > Metazoa > Chordata > Mammalia > Dasyuromorphia > Dasyuridae > Sminthopsis > Sminthopsis crassicaudata. The sequence goes on along the minus strand of NC_133620.1, from coordinate 130,054,031 downwards.
GAACTGCAACCAATTAGCATATTTTACTCAAAACTTCAAATAGTATCATTTTTGAATATGTGACTATTTCAGAGAATTTATTATTTACAATAATTGGGACAAGGATGTATATAGGATTACAAATGAAACCAGTTATATTTTTATAAAAGGATCAAAGAAGTAAAAAAAAATACAAAAAAGCACCCCTAAACCAAGTTCATAAACTCTATTTTAGAAACCCATGGATGTGATTGTCTCATAGGTGATTCTTTCTAGTTATAAGTATATAATTCTATAATTTTGGGACAAAATAAGATAAATTCAGACCTCTTAAGAATCTGGGTATTATATCAAATGCCATCATCACTGACTCCATAACCAAAAATAGTTTTACTTGCAATAAGGTAAGCAAACAATCCACTGCTAACATTGTATATTATTCCTTGATGGAGATAAAATTCTTTTAAACTCTTACGTTGTCACATGCAGACCAGTGATCCAGCATGCAGGATAATAGCCAATACATACAGCCAATATCATATGCAGCAATCAGAAATAGGATAGCATATTTTGAACAACATATTAGGCAACTTATGAGGCCATAATAAGAAAGAATTAAGAAGGAAAGGGATTTTAAAGGAAGGGATTTAAAATCTATTCTGGAGATTACCAATGTTTTTAGTTTCACAAACTTTTCAACAACAATAAATAGGTTATGAACTTTTAAAATAATTTAAATACTATGATAGTCTTTATAATTATTTAAATAATAATTAAAGAATTTTTAAAGGAATACCTGGACTGTCATTTTAAAAATTCAAGGAATCCATTAACAGTGACTACCAACGAAAAGCATATCATAATGAAAACTTGTACAAAGTATATTAAAGTTGTACCTCAATAAGTGTTATAGATAATAACACTCTTTGCATCAATGTGCTTACATGATAATTTTTAAAAAACTTTATGTGTTTCAGCTATGTATCTTCATTATGTAGATGTTCAGGACTGTAAATGGACTTTTACTCTAATGTAACATCAACCTCTTTCTACCCCCAAAGCTTAATGTTATACAAATAACAAAAGATCACTAAGAATTTGCGTGCATGAAAGGATTATGGCTAAATTCCTGAAGAAATTTAATGTTTCCAATAGAGAAAGTAAGTTTTTTGGTTTTTTTATAAATTCAATTTTATTTTCAGTTCCAAATTCTCTCTTCCTCCTCCTCACCCACTTAGAATGTAACAAAAACAAAACACATTTTAAATATGTAAAATTGTACAAAACAAATTACCACATTAGTCATGTCTCCCCCGGCCTCAACCAAAATAAAGAGAAAAAAGGAGAAGAAAACATACTTCAATCTGCATTCTGATTTAAATTGTGGCAGTTCTCAAAGAAATTCTCTTATCTGAAGTGAATAACTTCCATTGTAAATCCTCTGAAATTGTGATTTATCTTTGTGTTGATCAGTTATTATTAAATCTTTCATATTGATTTTCTTCCAATATGGCTGTTTACTGTATAAACTGCTCTCCCATATATGCTAACTTCACTTTGTAATAGTACTTACAAGTCCTCCTAGGTTTTTCTAAAACTGTCCACTGTATCAATTTCTTAGATCACAAAAGTATTTCATTGCATCAACACATCATAAATTGTTTTGCCATTTCTGAAAGATTTTTTGATTCTTTGGTATCCCAAAAAAGAGTTGGAAGAAATATTCTTAGATGTATGAATCCTTGATCTCTTTCTTTGATCTCTTTGGGGTATATACCTAGAAGCTGTATCCACTTACAGTTTAATAGCTTTAGGGCATAGTTTGAAATTGCTTTCCACAAAGGTTAGACCACTTCACAAATTTTCCAATAATGCATTAATTTTCCCTTAGCTCTACCAGCATTTGTAATATTCCTTTCCCCCCCCCCCTCAAATTAGACAATCTGGTGGGTATAAGTTTGACCTCCGACTTGTTTTAGTTTGCATTTTATTATTAGTAATTTAGAACATTTAAAAATATATGGGAATTGATAGCTAAGGTATTTTCTTTTGAAAATTGCCTATTCATATTCTTTAACCATTTATCAATTGGGGAATAGCTCTTATTCCTGTAATACTGACCCAATTGCCTCTATGTCTTAGAAACCTTTAATAGAGAAACTTTTTATAAAGATTTCCATTCCCTTCCCAAAGTACTGCTTCTCCTAAATTTTAGCTACATTGCATTTGTGAAAAACTGTTTTCACTTTATGCAATTAAAATTACCTCTTGTACCTCCTTTGAACTTCTCTATCTCCTGATTGGCCATGAAATCTTTCCTATCCATAGATCTGACAGGTAATTTTTTCCATGCTCCACTAACTTTTTTTTAATCATATCACTCTTTATGTTTAAATCATCTACTCATTTTAAGCTTACCTTGATATAGAGTATTAGTTATTGTTCTATATCTAATTAAAGCCAGATTACTTTCCAGTTTTCCCAACAGGCTTTTTTTTTTGTATAACAATGAATACTTGCCCCAAATATGTTTAGGATTCATCAAATACTAAGTGTGCTCATTTGTTTCTGAATATTTAGTATTTGATCCATTCTGCTATTCTATATTTCTTATCCAGTGTTTTATTATTAAAGCTATGTAGCATATAAAATCTTCTAATTCTTCTTCTGAGATGTCCAGTTATTAAATTTCTGAAGTAGGGTTATACTTACTGGTTATACTTACTATAGAGACTAATAGTCTTTAATTTTAAATAAGTATATTACCTTAAAGTCATTGCTGCCCATTAGTAAATAAAAATATATTCCATCTTCTATAAGTAGAGAAAAACTTCATTAATTTAGATTCAATAAATTGAGCATTTTTGAAAATCTGGATGTGAATTAGGCTGTTAAACATTTTATTGTTATTGTTGTTCATGTGTATTTTGTGAACATGATGGGTTTTCTTGACAAAGGGCATGGAATGATTTGCCATTTCCTTTTCCAGTAGAACTCAGATCTTCCTAGATACAGGTCGAGAACTCTATCTATAAAACCATCTATAAAACCAACATTTTATTAACTAACCACAAAAAATATTTGTCAAGCAAATTAACTGATTAATAGGATGGCAAAGGAGAATATTTACCTATTCAGTGTAACAAGTTACTAACTTTTTTTTTTTGTATGGCACTTAGGGTTAAGTGACTTTCCAGAGTCACACAGGTTATACAGTATTACATATCTGAGACATGAGTTGAACTCAAGCCTTCCTTATTCCAGGGCCAGTAATATAACTATTATTTAACTGCCCCAAGTTATTCACATTTTAAAAGAACCCAGTAATATAAAATCTAATAGGTAGTGGGGTATGTGGATAGAGAAATATCTTCTAGCTGGAAAAACCTAGGTTTCAATCCTGGCTCTACCATTTAATGGTAATAAAACTCTGAGTGAATCGCTTAAACAGTGTTTCAGGCAACTTCCTAAAGTTCCAAGTTTCAGAGAGGATACCAGTCCGCACTGGCAGAGGGAGATGCTTCACACATAAATATATGTAGGTAATCTTCAAACTTCATATAACTATTAATTACCAAGATTAATAAATCAATGAAAAATATTTTAAACAATAAATTTAGATGAGAAATTCTAAAAACCAGAGTTAGTCTAAAACACACATACACAGAGAAAGAGGAAGAGAAATTCAGAAAGAGTGATGAATTAATGATATTAGTGATAAAAATTAAATTAAAATTAAAGTAGTGATAACAAATTTTAGATTGATTTGATCTCTTGGTTAGCAGGAGAAAGGTAAGCATAGAGCTTTTGACTGTAGATTTTTAGGTATAGCAGCATCTCTAGGACTTATAGTTCAGATTTCTAGTCTGCTGTACCATACATTGCCTTCAGGTACTAATTAACTGGTATATTACTATACAATTCCATAACCTCTATGTGAACATATCAGTGACCCAACATTAATAAGACATGAAATATAGATGATAACATTAAGCTATGTTTTCCCAGTAAAAGTTATGCATTTGTTACAATCTACCCATAGAACCTCCCAGTCCCTATTTGAACAGAGACTAATGAAAGTTAACCAGGTTAGTAGAGCAGCCTGTGGCCTTGAGAAAGAATGATGCTAATTAGATCCCAAAGAAATAAAATTTATGATAATATATCATTAGCATTGTGCTATAACCAACTAAGCCAACCAGATAGAACATATTAACATATAAACATCTTAATTGTAGCACATCACAGCTCAAATGCAATGAGGCTGGTGCTTTCATAGACCAACTTAAATTGTTCATATCTATTTATAAAAACATGACCTTTTTTCCCATTAAAGTAGCCCAAAACTTTGCTAGACTAATTCAAATGACATCATTAATCAATCTCTATATAGCACTGTATACTGATAAACAAAGCTTATGAATTACTTGATACTGTTATTTCAACATATCCTAGTATTTCTATTACAACAGTCTATAGAGGGAGTGTGGGAAATGAAGTCAAAGTGTTATATCGTATGGGATAAAACTCTATGAGTTATCCAGCCAGATGAAAGCTTTGGATGAACATTTCCTAGAAAAGATTATAAGACAACCTGATAAAGATTTGAGAGCTTTGGCAAAGTGATGCAGTGGATACAGAACTAGGCCTGGAGTCAGGAAAACTTGAACTTTCAAGTCTGGCCTTAGATATTTACTGGCTATGAGACCCTGGGCAAGTTATTTAACTACTCTCTGCTTCAATTTCCTCCAATATAAAATGGAAATAACAATAAAACTTTTTTCCTGGTATGAGGATCAAATGAAATAATATTTGCAAAGCTCTTAGCTCAATGCCTGGCACATAGTAAGGACTATTCAATGCTGGTTCCCTTCTCCTTTTTAACTGGGGTTTGTTGTTTAGATATTGCATGGACAAAATTATTTCTGAGGCCCCTTGGGATGATAAGATTCAGTGAATCTTGAGAAAATATTTTTTAAATGTCTAATAATTCAGATATGTCACTATTTCTTAAATACTGAAATAGATTTTAAGAATCTATTGATTCAGTTTTGTCAGTGATACAGAAGGCAGATCATCTATTCCTGTCCCTCCTTTGTCACTCTCATACATTTTGTCCAAAAATCTCACCATGGGAATTCCATTCAGCAGACTGGTAGCTTTTCTCACTTTCCCTGGACACCCTAAGAATAACAGTGCACCATTTGACTCTCTTCATGGGGCCCATACATAGTCATTCTCTGTCATAAAATTCCTTGATGATATCTTGCACTTCTTCTTTTCTTCAGAGTTCCTCATTAGTTACACATTGCATATTGTACATTTACTTGCTTATTGCCCTCTGAGTGATACTCAGTTTTCATTCTTTAGGATCAGTGCCACAGCATAAAACAAAAAGCTGTGTTGGGAGCAATCCAGTGAAGAATCTAAGTCAGATTCTTAGTAGATTTTGAGATTTTCCAGATAAACTTATTTGTGGATTATGAACAAAGAAAATACAGAATGTGCTGGAAGAGATCTATATTACTTAAAATAATTTGCCCTGCCCCTTTACAATGGAAAAACCAAATGACTAAAGAATGTTGATTGCCCACATTTCAATATAAATTTGAATGGAATTCTATTTAAATTGTTCAACAGTTTCTACATTTGGAATAGATGGTACAAATGGATAATGAGTTGGCCCAAAGTTGGACACAAAGAGAACAAGCTGAATTAATGTGGGGATACTGAAAAATCAGTTAACTAAACCTCAACATCCCTGAATAAGCAATGACCCATATTTTCAAATCAAACATTTTAATGGCATAACTGCAGGACAGTGAGACTTGTAGCATCACAAAGAACCAAAAATGAGCATCACTAATTCAATCCAACAAATATTTAATGAATTTCTATTATTTTCAAGGAATTTGAGAAGCCAGTTGGAGGTCATAAAGATAACTAGGACAGGTCCGGATGAAAAGGATCTCAAAATTTAATGAAGGGTAAAAAATGACAAGATTCATACAGGAAAAAAACAACAACTGTAGTTTGAGGGAGAAGATAAAAGGATTTCAAAGTAATGATAAGTTACTACTTTGTAACTTATTAAAATTTTACATATTGTATCTTATAGCAGAGAACAAGCTTCAGTTAATGGTTCCAAGAACACTTTCTAGAAATAGGTTTGTCTTTAAGATAACAATCTTTACAATAGAAAATATAAAAAATACCTTCATTTATCAATTTGATAATTGTTATTCCCTACTTTGGACATTAGCAAATGTTAAGTCTTTACCTTTAACACATATATACATCATATGAAAGAAAGTTTTTCAGAAGACATTTTTTCCAGTATCCATTAGCTTAGCAATTAGCTTTTTTTTTTTTTTTTTTTTTTTTTTTTTTTTTGAGGCTGGGGTTAAGTGATTTGCCCAGGGTCACACAGCTAGGAAGTGTTAAGTGTCTGAGACCAGATTTGAACTCGGGTCCTCCTGAATTCAAGGCTGGTGCTCTATCCACTGCGCCACCTAGCTGCCACCTAGCTGCCCCCTAGCAATTAGCTTTTACAACAGAAATATAAAGAGCATACTGATTCATGAATTTTCTAATTGTTATTCTCTACTTTAAATATTAGCTTTTAGTTCTTTAGATTTAAGACATACATATATAAAACAAAGATAAGTTCCTCTGAAGTCATTTTTTAGTGTCTGCTGGCCTGACAATTAGTTTTCAAAAAAAAAGGATAAAGCAGAATTAGCACAACTATTCGGCAAGGACCCAAAAATGCCTTGAAACCCTAAAGAAGTTTATTTGTATGCAGTGTGAAATACAAGTACACTGATTTTCAAACTGTTAAAAAAAATGAAGGTTTTAATTCTTCAATGCAGTCAGTCTCTCACCATTTTCCTAGCATTAAATTCAAAGCTAGATTTGTTTTTAAAACAAAATTAACAGACAGCGAGATGAGACAATCCATTTGGTATTCAAATATAAGTAGTAGAAGTCACTGAAAATATAAGCTGTGAAACTATATTACACATAAACAAAGAGAAATACAATTAAGCCCGAGGATCCTTTAAAGAACCTGCAACCTGATCTGCCCCACTACAATATTCTTCTAGTTCTTATTCTGGGATAACACTCTGCTTTTCAAATGGCCAGTGCTTCATAAATGCTTTGTTCTTCTTGTTTGTTCTGGAACTAATTTCATCAATGTAGATAACTTCTAATAAGAAAATTCATTGCACTCCTAATATACATCATGTAGCAACTCATTTCTAACTTCTAATTTTAGAGACTTGTTTGAGATGGTGAGAGGTTAAATGATTTGCCCATTGTCACATTAAAAGTAGATGTCAGAGGTTAGAATTGAACATATCTCATGCTGAACCCCAAAGCTGGTCATTTCTCCACCGCACCAAGCTGCTTTTGTTTATTGAATTTAATTTGTTGTGAACCAGCATTTAGTGTTAAATTATCCTGTGGATGTGAATAGCTATTTTCCTCATGAGACCTTCAGAATTGTCTTAGATCATCGTATTGCTGGAAATAGCTCAGTCATTCAGGTGAGTATAATCTCAAATGAGCACAGGAGAGTTTGGGGTCAGAGGACATCATTCTTGCTTAGTACCCATCAGAGGGCTGGCACATGGGTCTAAGGAAAAGATTTTCGACTTTTCTGGGTCATGGGTTCCTTTCAACAGTTTAATAAAATAATATGAATCTCATCTAGAATAATGTTTTAAAATTATGTTTTTTAAAAAGGATTATGAAATAAGACAATTATTAAAAAAAAAAAAAAGGTTTACCTCCCCACCTTCAAGTTCTTGTATCCTATGTTAAGAACTCTTGGTGTAGAGGGACTCAGAATGGTTCAGGGTTAAGCCTGGAAATGTTTAAGTAAGGATTGGATTTGGAAATTAAGGCATAACTCAGATTACAATGAGATATTTATTGTCTATGTATTTGTAATTTATCATAATCTGGCATACAATTTCTAATAAACCTATTTTTGGCTCATAAACAGATAATAGTCAAGAGGGTAAGTTTAGGGTTACAGTTTCAGGAAAACCCCCTTGCTTCTACCCTTCCTAAATCTTGCACAAACCGCTTTATAATCTATGGTCCCCCTGTTCTTGTATCCTGAGGGTGGAGTATATACAGACTGTGTGCCCTGACATGAAGTCAGGGGCAGCTGGGGCCCAAGATGGGGTAAATATTATTTTAGGGTATGAAAAACTGCATTTTGCCTCCCTTCACTAAACTATGCCCCTTTCCTGCAGGAATTAAAGTGTTTTCTGCTCCAGCTCAGAACCAACTATGTCAATTATTTTGGGTTAGTGGTCACTGTCCCATACAAGTGTATAGAGAGATGGAAGGGAATGCCAGAAGAGCAGAAAGTGTTAGACAGAAGACTAAGGTAAAATGAAAGAAAAAAGTAGAAAAGGGACAAGAGTTAATAGTCTTCAGGTATAGGATTTAAAAAGTAATGAATGGAGAAGACTGGAAACACAAGCAAGGCCAACTTGGCAAGTTCAAAAGGATGAATTGGTCTCCTGGGGAAAATAACCTTGAGACTCCATGGAAGAACCATTGATTTTTAATTTAGAGGAACAGAGTTCAAATCTAATTCTGCAATGTACCACTTGTGACCACTGGCTTCAGCTTCCTTATCTATAAAATGAGGGCACAATACTAGAAAATTTTAAACCTCTTCCAGTTCCAAATGAAATGATCACTTATTTTTTGACTGTGGTTCAATTAGGCTTAAGGGCTAGGGATGAATCCTCCATAGAAAATTAGTCCATAAACATTTTGTAAGTGCCTCCTATTTAACAAGTGTTTTGCTAAGCACTGGAGATAACAAAGAGAGGGAAAAGGAAATACTAGTCCTGGAAGAGCTTCTAATCTAAAGTGGGCAGGGGGGGAGGAGGAGAAGAAAAGGGAGGAGACATACTTAAACAAATATATACAAAACAATCATATCCTGGATAACTAGGAAATAATTAAAAGAGGGAAGGCATTAGAATTAAAAGAGATAGGAGCAGCTAGGTGGTACAGTAGATAGAGCACCAGCCCTGAAGTCAGGAGGACCTGAGTTCAAATTTGAGCTCAGACACTTAACACATCCTACCTGTGTGACCCTGGGCAAGTCACTTAACCACAATTGCCTCAGCAAAAAAATGTAAATAAATAAATAAATAAGAAAGATTGAGAAAAGGTTTAGTAGAAGACCTGAGATTTTAGTTAGGATTTTAAAGAAACCAAAGAAAGTAGAAGGCAAAGATGAAAAGTGAGAGCACAGCCTGGGAAAATGTCCAGAGCTGAGAGATAGTGCATCTTATGGAACAACACTGGATCAAAATATGTACAAAGAACAGGAAGAAATGGTCAAAGGATATGAGAAGACAATTTTCAGATAAAATAATTAAAACATTTCTACTAACATGAAAAAGTGCTCTAAATCACTATCAGAGAAACACATATTAAGACAGCTCTGAGATACCACTATACACCTCTCACATTGGCTACAATGACAGGAAAAAATAATGACGAACGTTGGAGGGGATGTGGGAAAACTGGGATACTGATGCATCATTAGTGGAATTGTGAACAGATCCAACCATTCTGGGGAACAGTTTAGAATTTATGCTCAAAAACTGTGCATACCCTTTGATCCAGCAGTATTTCTACTGTTGGATCTTAAAGGGGGGAAAGGGACCCACATGTGCAAAGATGTTCATGGCAGCTCTCTTTGTAGTGGCCAGAAACTGGAAACTGAGTGGATGCCCATCAATTGGAGAATGGCTGAATAAGTTGTGATATATGAATGTTATGGAATATTATTGTTCTGTAAGAAATGACCAGCAGGATGATTTCAGAGAGACCTGGAGAGACTTATATGAACTGATGCTGAGTGAGCAGAACCAGGAGATCGTTGTACATGGCAACGTTATATATACATATATAACGCCAACATGATGATTAATTCTGATAGACATGATTCTTTCCAACAATGAGATGACTGAGGCCATCTATACCCAAAGAGAATACTGTGGGAACTGAGTGTGGATCACAACATTACATCCTCACTCTTTTTGTTATTATTTATTTGCATTTTTTTTCTTACTCATTTTCTTTCCTTTTTGATCTAATTTTTCTTATACAGTAAGATAATTATATAAATATGTTTATATATATTTGATTTAACATATATTTTTTAAAAAATTAAAATTAAAAAAAGAATGGGGAGACATATTTCTACAAGGATTCACTTATTAAAATCTTACTTATTTGAACTTTAAACTCAGAATGCATGATAATTCATATATTGGACTCCATTTGCAGTGATATATGCAAAGGATTGACTAAAGGAAACTAAATGCAATCAGCAAACATTTACTAAGAACTCCTGTGTTCAGAATGAACATTATTTTGGGCTTGAGAGAGATAAAGGCATGTGCTGCAGCCAGCTCCAACCAGCTCTGGAAATGCTTGTTGAATTGTCATTGGGGATATTTACACCTTGGAAATGGACAAATAGGCTTTAACTTAGTGCTTTGTTAGCTGTCTAGACTTTTAACAATATGATGGAGAAAATATTAAGAATGAAACTTAAAAATGTGTGATAAAATTTTTTTTTTTCTTCTGGAGAGTCAGTTGTTAACCAATTGCTTGCAAACTTCTAGGTAGAAAATATTTTTGTGAGAGATATCTCCCAAACTACATAGCATTTATAATCTAACAAAATAATAATTTTATTAGGATTGTAAAGGAGGAGGCATATCTTAATTCTAGAAAACTTTTAAAAACATTCCAAAAGCACCCATTTAAAAGTAATACATATGGGCATATATCTACATACATGTAGGTACCTAAAGGACTTAAATGTGGTAGGTTTGAACCCTGGATAATAATCCATAGTCACCCCTCCTCCCCCCTTTCCTTACCATTAGGAGTGGGAAAATTGAGTTTAGAAAAGAGCCCAGGAAAAATCTTGAAGCTCCAGACCCTTTTACATACCATTATGTCATAAACATCCAGGTGTGTTATCTCCATCCTTGCTAGAATAACTCCCCCTCTTTTTGAGTATTGCCCCATGTCTCCTTGTCTCCTGTCCTCTATCTTCTTATCTTGACTCCTATATCCTGTCAGGATTAAGTTATGATCCTTTTCTGGAATTATGACTTGTCTGTCCTCCCAGTGTCCTTGCTCTCCTTTATCTTTATTTCCCCTATAAGATTGTATAATCAGTTTATATATTCTGTTTGCAAATCCTAATTTACTAAAACCCTGTATAAGTTCTCTGCCTCTCTGTACCAAATGCTTTGTAAGCATATTTCCATTCAGTCAGCTAGCTTAAACTCTCCATATTAAAATTTAAAACCAATCTCTACTTGCCTCAGTTTCTCTGGAATTACAGTAGTTGTATCAGATTGAAAGGATGAGAATTATAGGTCTACTAATAGATATTGAAGAAAGACCTGACACTTTCATATGCATGTACTTTTGTAACTTTGAGTACATCATTTTCCTCAGTTTCCTTATCTATAACATCAGAAGGTTTGATCAGATGACTTCTAATCAGGGTCCTTGTTCTAAAATCTATGATCCCATGAAAAACAGTGTCTTTGAGAGGGTCAATTTGTTTATGATGTATAATTTGTTTCTCAGTGCAGTGGATAGGAGAAATTCCTCTGCCCTTGCAGATCTCAGAAGTTTAGTGACCTGTCCAAAATCTGGTCTTCCTGATTCCAACAATGGTTCTCCACCCACTTCATTATATGCTACTTCTCTCTTTGTAAGATTTATGGTTCCTCTAGCCCTTATTAAATGCCTGAAGAATGGAACTGAATTCATCTGCTTTCAAAGATGTTTGTGAGAAAGATTGGTAGACAAAGACATTGCTGTACAACAACTCCTTATTCTGTCAGGCTGTACATGCACTTTAGTGAAATTTTCTTTTCTATTAATTTCCCATTTCAAGATTTCCCTTCATTTTAACCTGTCTTCCCCTGCATAAAAGTACACTGGCAAGGCTGGAGCACATGGTGCTATCTGATCTGCCCCATCCCTGATGAATGCTCCTGTCCAGGAACAGAAGAAAATAATTCTGGATCAAGTCAAATTGTTTTTGTTTGGGTGTTTTTTTGGATTTTTTAACAGTACCCATTCTAAGTCTAACTGGAGTTTTAGTAATCAAATAATCTTCCCATGAAACCTATTCAAAGGAGCAGAAAATTGCTGTCTAACCTTATAAGTCTTACTGAGAATAAAACAAAAGAAATAAAAGCCTACCATCTTCCTTCTACCTTTTCAAAACAAGAGTGACAAAGTTCAGATAGAAACTTGGTGGGTATCTGGGTGAAATGACACAAGAATAAACCAATTATTATTGCTTATTTTTCCGCCCATTGAAAAATAAGAAACTTTTAGTACATTATTCTTAGTTTTTTTGGAATTAGTATAAAACAGAACACCAGGATATTGCTGAGAGGGCTTGTTATTTCAGGGCTGAATATTAATGACTAGTTTTATTCAACTTTAAACTTATGAAATCTTTTAAAATTAATTTTTAAAATAATACTTTGAAGGAGAAGCATGGTTCAAAGGATGGAAAATTACCTTGGAGTCAGCAAGACCGAATGACTGTGTACTCATGTGTGACTCATGTACTGTGACCCATGGGCTGTGGAAATGAGCAGGCTACTCTCTGTGTTTTAGGAACTTTTGTAAGACTATAAATAGCAAAAACAACCAATCAATAAACAAAAATTGGTTGCCAATATAAATAAAATGGAGTTCCCTAGAGGGAATAGCCAATGATAGAGACCAAAATAATCCCAGACTCAACAAATAAAAAAAACAACTAAGTCCTGATTGCAGACTCCTGTATACATTGTTAAACAGTGAAGAATTAAGCAGTTTTTGCCCCCCACTACTCCACTACCAGTCCTTTGTAAATATTGTATAACTTACATTTAACAATCCATCTTCTTTCTAGGAAGTGTCATTAACTCTCATTTTTGATAAGGAAATTAAAGTATTCTATAAACAAAAAGTCTCCCTCAAACTGAAGCAAGACTTAAAAATCACACAGATTAGATTAGCAAGGAATCTGAAGATTAACCTCTTCCTCTAAGAGATGGTTTGAGAGGTAAAATTATTCCTTATGAAATATTATCAAGTCTCTGAAATCTCAGCAAGAAGATTAAATGTTAGTTATCATAAAAATAACATTTTTTCCCAAAAAGATTCCATTCTAAGTCTAAGGTTACATTATGTGTATGTAGAAGGGGTGGGGTGGGGGCAGGGAACACAGAAGAGAGAAGAGGGGTTGTATAAACTCTAAGAATAAAGGCAAAAGAACCTGAATTTTTCTGTTATCATCCATCAGTGTCCAAAGGGTATTGTCTCTTACAGAGACAATATATTTGGAGTAATTAGGCAACATTCCAATCCAGTAGTGGATTTGGAATTAGGAATACTTGAGATCACATTCTCCTTCAGGAGCTTACTTAATGACCCTATACAAGTTACTTAACTCTGCCTAGCATCAGTTTATTTATTTATAAAATGGGAATAATGTATAATAATGTATGGAGATGATACAATAATACCTCTTAAGGTTGTGGTAGAGATCAAATGGGTTAACATATTTAAAGTGCTTTGCAAACTTTAATGTGCTATGTAAATTCTAATTATTATTGTTACTATTATTATTATTATTATTCCAGTCATTAGATAGAAGTAATCTTTAGAAAAGAAAAGATAATTTTGTCACAGGTAGAAGAAAATCTCTTGCATAGTTATACAACATGCTTTGTTTTGGTTCTAGAATCAAAAAACTCAAAAGATTTAAATGATTTTCCCCTGGGTCTTTGCTAATCAAGGTAGTGGTGTAGGTAACCAGCATTAATATACCAGGTCATAGGAAAGGCCATTATTCCTCAATGTAAAAACAATATATTAGCATTCGGGTTCAAGATTCCAGTCATTTTAGGAGTTCAGTTTCCCAGGTAGAAATTTAAAATCTTGTTTAGGAATTTATAAAGCTAAGGAGTTTTTAATCTTTACAACATCTAATAAGTGCTGGTTGGCTGCCTGCCTGACTAAAGGTTCATGAGGAATATCCTAAGGGACAAATATTGCTTAGGGCCCAGTTTAAGAGGTAACCTATTTAATAGCTCTTCTTCCTTAACTGCAAACAGAAAACATGCATTTATTAAGTGCTTACTATGGTCAGATTTACTGTGCTAAATTATATGAATACAAAATACCATACTCTCAGGAAAATAAACAAGGGTCAAATAATTGGGGAGAGGGTAGAAAGTAAATGTCATATGACAAAATAAGCCGAAAATCTCTGAACTGGTTTAAGGGAATTTTTATTTATTTATTTATTCATTCATTCATTCATTTATTTATTTTGTGGAGGCAATTGGGATTAAGTGATTTGCCCAGGGTCACACAACTAGGAAGTGTTAAGTGTCTGAGGTCAGATTAGAACTCAGGTCCTCTTGACTTCAGAGCTGGTGCTCTATCCACTGCTACCTAGCCGCGCTCTAAGGGAATTTTTTTTTTTTTTTTTTTTAATTAAAGAAAGAACAGAAATGAAAATAGGGCTGTGCTTTCCTATTGAACAAAAAATCATTATCTAAACAAAAGTGCTAGTGCTTTAAAAGATCAGGAAGGTGTATTTTTAATGAATAGTTAATACTTTTTTAAAAGAGGATTGGGACAGGAAATTTTAATGCTTTACCAAAAAAATCAGTCAAAAAATAATAACCTGTACTGAGTAACATTATAATAGGGACAAATAATTTTTTTAAAAAGCCACTCTACAAAGCTAAATGTTTTTATGTAACATTCTTTTAGTGATGGGATTTTCAGATTATTTAAAATTTTGTCTAACATTATGAAGATCATTATGAAGAATATGAGAGCTGAGAAAGAAAGGGATTATATATTGAAAAAGATGAATAACATTGAAAGAAAGCTTAACATTCATTAATATTTGAAATGATAGTAAGAATATCTATAATATTCTAGCATTCCCTTTTCTAAAAGCCAACAACAAAAGCCTAACAACTTCCCACACAGAATACTTGGGAGAAAACAACAATCCAATATTGTTTTCAAAAGACAAATCATGCTTGATCATTTTAATTCCCTTTATGACAGAATGATGGGCTTTATAGATTGGAGGAAATGATAAATGTAATATATCTTACCTTCATAAAGGTCTTGATTTTGTCCCACAAGGCTTGATCATAAACAAGCTAATATATTTTGAGCCTCACAATGTTAGGAAGACACATAAGTGATTGGGATAATGATTGGTGTTCATTCTGGCCCTTATTGGGGGGGAGTATGCATGAAACTTAACTGAATTATGTTCTGTTAAGGACCATCCTGGATCTAATATGACTTAATAATACTCTCAAAAGCCCATGAGTGCCATTATAAAGGGGGAGGGGTATAATTATCTGTTCTATATTTCTATAGAGACTAGAATAACAAAAAAAGTGGCCCTTGAAATGCAGATCTAAAGATCGTTCTTGGGCATGAAAACTTTCAGGATTTGTGGCTATCCTCTGACTTTATCACTGGAACAAGTTCTTTAATTGCTTAACAATTTGCTGTTCACATTATAAATCTTATGAAAATAGTATAATGGCAATTTTGGCAAATTTATTTGTATATAGCATTGAGTTCCCATTTAGTAGGTAAATGAGAGACACCATTGCATACTAGTTAAATATCTGGCCTTGGGATCAGGAATCAATCAATTACCAAGTATTTATTAAATGCCAGGCACTCTACTAGACCTGAGTATACAAGTACAAAAAAGAAAATATTCCTTACTCATAAGAAGCTGATAATCTAATAGAGCTGGGCTTAAATCTCCTCTCTAATACACACTAGCTACATGATTTTGGGCAGATCATGCAATTTCCCCGTGCTCTAAGAAACTAGTGAAGACAATAAAATAGATTTGCATTGGTACAGAGACTTTCCACACCTAGAAGTTGATATATTAATCACAGTCTTGTCCCTATCCCTAATAGCAGATGAATCCCCAAACCCCTTTCACTGAAACGTTGAACAAAGTTAGTGGAAGGATTACTCTAAAATGTGAGTGGAACATAATATAATCAAGTAAGGCACTGAGTTGTAGACAGAAATCTGACCATGGGATCAGGAATTAATCAATCACCCACCAAGTATTTATTATAAGCCTCTTTAGGAATATTTGCCTTGAGCAGCAGATAGAATGCTAAGCCTGGTGTCTGGAAGGTCTGAATTCAAATCTAGACACTTGCAAGTGGTATGATCCTGGGCAAGCCAATTAATCTTTGTTTTAATTTCCTCATAGTTACAATGAGAATAAGAACACCCACCTCACAGGTTTGTCATCTATAATTCTAATTTCACTCAATTTAATCCAACAATTATTTATTAAGCATCTACCAGGGAGATGGTGCAGTGATGCAGTGAATTGAGTGGCATCAGGAAGACTCATTTTTTCCTGAGTTCAAATCCAGCCTCAGATACTCACTAATTGTATGACTGAGAAAGTCCCATAACCTGTTTGCCTCAGATACTTCATCTGCAAAATGAGCTAGGGAAAGAAATGGCACGCCAGCCCAGCCAAAAACCCCATGGGAAATACTGGCATTCTATATAGTCCATGGGGTAAAACAAGAATGAGACACAACTTAATGACTGGACAACATATAAAAAGTGACACAGTGGCCCTGGAGATACAAAAGATAGAAAATAAAACTGCCTACTGTTTTCCATTCCTCCTAGGGAAATTTAACACATAATCAGAAGTAAATATCAAAAATTATACAAACAATTTCAAGAGGGAAAAACATTTAACAACTCTGGGGGCGGGAGTCACAAAAGGTTTTATTTGCTGAAGATTGAACTTTGTCTAAGCTTTGATGATAGTTAGGGATTCTAGTACCTAAGGAGAAGAGGCACTGTATTAAAGCCAGGAGGCATGGAGGTAGCAGATGGAATATAAGTTAACCAATCAACATGAACTTATTACCACTTACTGTGGGTCAGGCCTTGAGCTAAAGGTCTGAGAGTATAACAACAAAAGGAAAAACAGTGCTTGCTCTCTTGTTAGCCCCATGCAACATAGCACCGTGTAAAGAGAAATATGAAATAAGATGGGAAAGGCAGATAGAAGTTTAAATCTAATCCCAGGATTTTATATTTTAATGGAGACACAATAAGGAGACTTTAATGATTTCTGAATAGGGGCCATATGGAGAGCTAGCTAAAATTAGAGTCGAGAAACAGGGAAATCTAATCGAGGCAGCTAGGTGGTACAGTGACAGAGTACTGAGCCCAGTCAGGAAAACCTGAGTACAAATTTCTGCATCTGCCATTTAATAGTTGTGTAATCCTCAGCAAGTTAGCAAAATGCTTTCTGGCTCAGTTTTCTCAACTGTAAAAATGGATGTAATAATATCACCATAGGGTTAATGTATGGATTAAATATTTGCAAAGTATTTAGTACAATGTGTGACAAAGTAGGCGCCTAAGACGCTTATTCCCTTCTCTCTCTCCCCTTCTTCCAACTTATGGTTTAGTTATATTACTTATGAGAATTGGTCTAAAAATTGGAGGGAGAGAAAGGAAATAGAGAAACAGATAGAGATAGACACAGAGAGAGTCAGAGAGAAACAGAGACAGAGAAAGATAGATACAGAAATTCAGAGAGAGAGAGAGAAATTCAGAGAGTTGGGGGAGAGAACAGGGAGAAGGAAGAATAGAGCTGAGAAGAAGGGGGAGAGCTGGAGACTAAGAAAGAATCCATTGAAGGACTTTCCCAGTTCCCAAGGAGACTAGCCAGTGCTCTTAGGTTCTCCCTGAGTCGCAGGAATATGAATCAGAGAAGTATTACCAGCACCTTTTCATTCAGGTACATTCTTTTGCTCGTGGAGCATTCCAGTGACCTCAGCACATTGCAGGAGGGGGATAGCCACTTGAGAGGCACTCAATCATTCCAATACCCATGATCCAATAAGAAATCTGAGGTCTGCATTTTAAGACTGTGGCAAGGATGAAGAGGATTTTGCAGTAGAAAATAAAAATACGAAAGGGCTCTGAAACAGCACCTCTAAGAACTGGTTCAAGGAGATGAAAGGCCTGGCAACTGCTCCAAAAATATAAGACTGAAAAGGAAGCATTTTATTAACTGTTCGCCAGTCACTTGGTAGATAGAACAAGATAGGCTCCAAATCCTTATACTAAACACTAAAAACTTTCCCCAAAGAAGAGCTCATTGTGGAGATGACTTTTTAGAGGAAGGTAATCCATACTGTCTCTTTCTTTTCTATAGCCTTCCTCTCACTCTGAACACTCCCCCTTCTCTCTTTCCTCCAGGCAGTCACTTTCTCTGGGGATAATCTTGAACCTATTCCTTCCAAAGAACAGAATTAAGTATAATGCTCTGCAAATGGGAAGTTAATGATTTCACAACTAAATTCCCTACTGATATTTTTAAATCTACAAACTTGAGATTCACAGTTGCCAGCTTTGTTTCCTGAGCGTGTGAGTAGGCTAGAGGCTGCCAATGCTCACCTGTGGGTACTGATGGAGATTTTGTTGTAATTCTGCAAAATAGCTCCAATTCCTTTTGTTATTCTTTGAATAAAAAATTTATGATCATCTTCCCCCTACTCCATCCTTGACATTAGGACTGGGAGAACTGAGTCAGGAAAAACCTGTAAAGGTATGTAAAAGGATAACTTTACATACCATTGTGTCATAAAATCCAGGTGCATTATCTGATCCTTGTTAGGATAACCCCCCCCTGCATTTGAGTATTGCCCCTCTCCTTACTGTCTCCTATCTTCAACCTTCATATCTTGACCTTTATCCTATCAGGATTAAGTTATGAGCCTTTCCTGGAATTATGGCTTGTTTGCCCATCTAGTGTCTTCCCCACCCCCACCTCTGCCCCCCATCTATCTTTGTTTCCCCTATAAGATTGTATACTCGGGTTATGCATTCTGTTTGCAAACCCTAGTTATCTAAAACCCTACATAAGTTCCTTGCATCAGTTCTTAGGGGCTGAATGCTTTGGACAAGAGTCCCACCCTGACAGCTAGTCTAAAACTCTCCACATTAAAAGATTAAAAACCAATCTCTGTTTTGCTCAATTTCTCTGCTATTATACTTTGTCAATTAGACTGCCATAATGTAATCTTGAGAAAAAATTTTTCAAGTATTTCAGCATTATTAGTGGAATAAATCTAATTATAAAAGAATCCAGAAAAAATAAACTTTGTGTACTTAAACAAAAAAAAAAATCAAAACTATTCTTTATTAATAAGGTAACCATACCTACTTGTGAGTTATCTGTATTTTTCCCTATAGAATACAGGAATATTGAGATAATGACGAAGCATATCCTTGATACTGTAAGAGAAATAACAACCACAAAGCTCCAATTTTAAGAACTATTATGCTATGCAGTAGTTTATTTTCCTGCATTGTTAAAAAATTATGAAGAGGTTTTTTTAGAGAGTCACAGTATTGCTATGGTGCTTTACGTTAGGAAAACATACTGTTTGAAAAGAATGATCCGTCTATGATGCTTTGGGATTGGAGATCCTCCTTTACTAAAGAATAGAGAAATAACCATTGAAATGAATACCTTAGGGAATAAAGAAGAGTGAAAGTGAAGGAGAAGTTTTGCCACATTCTCTACAAGACCACTATGAGTCATATTTATGGACATAGAGGGTCCTAGTCCTCATGATCCTTCTGGATTACGGCTGCCCTTGAAGCCCCTTGTCTGAAGTAGGGAAACTCTGGTCATGAATATTTCCGTTTTGACATGGGAAGGCTTACCCGATATGAAAGGAAACCTGGATTCTCTAGGCCATGACAAAAGAACAAGAGAGGGCCAGTTCTAAGGTCATTAGTGAATGGGTTAATCCTCTATTCCTATAATGTTGTGTGACTACTTAATTTCCTCCCAGTCATGTAATCAGAGATTAGGAGACACCAAACTCTTGTCTGGCACTCCAAGATAAAGGAGAGCATGACTTTTTTGGGAGATGGTATAATTTATTAAAGACTACAGGTATGTTAGAAGATGCATTTTCTTGATATCTCAAAGCTTGCTCCTTTAAGCTAACATGAATCCCCCAAAAGATAAGAAGTTTTCAGAGGGTTAGGGCGAAAGAACCAAGTATAGAGTATCTATATTGTTAAAGTGTTCTCTAATCTCTATCTTGCTCAATTTATCTAGCATTACACTAGAAGGCATGAGTTATAGGAAAGAGGAAATTTTCCACAAACTGAGAGAATATTTTAATAAATTTTAAAAGAAAATGGAAAATACCTATTGAAGAAATAAGTGAAAAGTTTTCAGTCTTGAAGAATAATAGTGAAAACCTTTTCTTGTTGGCATTTATAATCATAACAATGAAGAAAGACTGACTAATAAAATCAATATGAACTTTACTTAACTTGTTCTTCACATTGAATTATTCAGTTTAAAATCTAAAGATAATTAAAACTTTAGGGGCAGCTAGATGGCCCAGTGAATAGAGAGCACCGGCCCTGAAGTCAGGAGGACCGGAGTTCAAATGTGATCTCAGACACTTAACACTTCCTCGCTGTTTGACTCTGGGCAAGTCACTTAACTCCAATTGGAGTTTTGCCTGAGCAAAAATAAATAAACTCTCACAAATTTCAAAGTTGTCAATCAATGGCACAGCTGAACCCAAGTTCAATGGTGCGGTAACACAGGAGTAGAACATGGATGTGGAAGCTCTTGGCCAGAACATTCATGGCAGAATGGAATGGAGAGATTGTCAAAAAAGTGAGACTGATGCAATGATGCAATAGGACCGAAAATGTCACGCTGAGTAAGAAAACCTCCCCATTTAATCCAGAAATGTTACAGTGGTTTGAAGTCTCGTGGGGATGGAGATAATAATGGTGACTATATGCTCCTAAATATAGAGGAAAGGGAAGAAGCATTTTTAAATTACCTGTTGTATGCCAGGCACTACTGTGCCAAGTTTTTTATAAATATGATCTCATTTGCTCTTCATAATAACCCTGGGAGGGAAGGTGATATTATCATCTCCATTTTACATTTGAGGAAATTGAGTCAGACAGAAGTTAAATGACTTGACCAGTAAGTGTCTAGATTGCACTCAAATCCTCCTGACTACAAACCCAGGACTTTATCCACTGAGATATCTAATTGCTTGTATAGAGGGAAATAGCTTTGGTTTTCTTTTCCAAATATAGTTAGCCTGTGAGGGAAAATGTATTAAGAGAAGGTGATAATAAAAATGAGGGAAAAAACAAACAATTGAATGAAACAGTTATGAAAATAGAGAAAAACAATCCGTTTTTAACAATAATTTATTAAGCAAAAATTATTTCTCAGGCATTGTGTGACTACTCTCTACAGAGACTAAAAACATGTACATAAAAGGTATGTAGAAAATACATAGGACAGGTAGGTGGCACAGTGGTTAGGTACCAGGCGTGGAGTCAGGAAAAACTTATCTACCTGAGTTCAAATCTGGCCTCAAACACTTACTAGCTATGTGACCCTGGGCAAGGCCCTCTGCCTCAGTTTTCTCAACTGTAAAATGAGCTGGAGAAGGAAATGACCAAAAAACTCCACTATCTTTGCCAAGAACATCTCAGATGGGAACATAAAGAGTTGAACTTTGCTGAAATGATTGAACAGTAAAAACCAAAGCCCCAACCACAAAATATATACAGATTAGAAATGGTAGGAAAGGCACTCGTAGTTTGAGGGCCCAGGAGAGGTATCCTGAAGGAGTCTTTTGAATTAAATCTTCAAGGAAATCAGGTAAGAAGCAGGAAAGATGACAAAATACAGAACAACACTCTTGAAAACTTTGATTTAATGTGAAGTGGAGCAGGATAGAGATCTTAAGCTTCCACAATTAAGAGATGCTAATTCTGCCCTCATTTTTCTGCACTTTTGTTTTTCTTTTTTTTCCCCCATCTTGAAATGCTTATAGTTAGGTGCCTGAAGAAAGATGTTTGACTAATTTTTAAAAATAATTTTTTTCCTTATTCCTGAATTTTGTACATAATCTATCCAATTATCTTATTTCTATTCTTCCTATTTCTTCTAATTGTTTTTGGTCTCCTGCCCTCCTCATTCATTCTTGATTGGTTGTTGTCCTTTGTTCTTGAAGAGACCAAAATGACATCATCTTGTTGAGATCAAGTTACAGTGTTGAGGTAGAAGACATCCCATTAATTTTAGGGTCCCCAGGTCGGTGTCATAGAAATGGTGAAAGAATTTTCAAACTCAGTTTGTCTCCAAGTTAAGAGGCGAAGAGTTATTACCCTGATAACAGCAGGCTAAATTCCAAAAAGATTTAGCAAAGAATAAGAAACAAGAAGATAAATTTATAGGAAAAAGATAGGTCAGGTGCTTCAAGTCCCTAATATGATAATTGTTATGGCTTAGAGGTAGAATTGAGGAGTCTTTTTAGAGGTAGTGTTAGACCCCATCATTGAATTCCATGCCTTAAATATCCCAGTACTTTTTTCATTATTTACCAACAGATTGTTATTATTGACCAGCCAGCATTATTTGTGGCACTCCCAAAGCTGGGTAGCCTTAGAGTTCCTGTTACATCTTCCCTAGGAGCTATACCACATCAACAGTGTGTCTAATTGTGGTGATCACACCTATGGGAACTCTGAAAGTTCCACTACAAGTCACCACAAATAGTCCAAATGAATATTTCTCCTCATTTGAAACAATAACAACAACTGTCATTTATATGTGCTTTAAGATTGGCAATATGCTCTAAACATATAATTTCATTTGATCTTCACAACAATTCTGTGAGGAAGTACTAGATGGTTTTTCCTTTCGAGGTTTTTCCTAGAATCATGAGGAGATTAATTAAAAAAAAGAAAAAAAAAAGGCACCTTAAAGTGTTAAGAAAAACAAACAAAAAAGTGATAGAGGGGGAAAAAAAAGAATCATGGGGAGAGTGACAGCCTTATTATCTTGGGCACCTGACTTGCCAGTGTGAATGAGACATGGGTTAGTAGGACCAGAGTAAGTGTTTTATTTGTATTAAGAAATCAAATTTGGGGCATCTAGGTGGCCCAGTGGATAAAGCACCAGCCCTGAAGTCAGGAGGACCTGAGTTCAAATGTGACCTCAGAGAGTTAACACTTTCTAGCTGTGTGACCCTGGGTAAGCACTTAACCCTAATTACATAGCAAAAAAAAAAAAAAAAAAAAAAAAATATATATATATATATATATATATATATATATATGTATATATATATATACATATATATATATATATGAATTAGATTTGAGAGCACAATTAAAGAATATTTCATTCTCATTTTAGAATCATTCTATATAATCCTTTATATAAGATCATGGGAAGGGAATTTAGAGGCCATTGAGTCTAACTTTCTCATTTGTACAGATGAGAAAGTTGAGGCACAAAGAACAAGTGATTTGCCATTGGTTGCACACACAAGGTGATTTCTCAGTCACACTGAAGTTTAGTGCAATACTCACTACAACATGTAGTTTCCAATATTCCCCAGAAATGTCTGATTATTTATGTTCTGCTAGCTTATAATTTCTCTCAAGATGGTGTCGTGCTTATTTTTCATGTGTTTCTGGCAGCAGCTGGCATACTACAATACAATAATACACTACACATAGTATGTGTTTTTAAAAGTAGGATGAACAAATGAATGAATTTATGAGCAACTGAATTTCTCATTATTTAAACAATTAGAAAACTCAAGTTAAAGGAATAAATGCACAAGTAGAATATATTGAAGACCTGCCTTAACAGTAGGTCATGGTAAAAATAATATACACATTGAATGAAAACATCAGTAAGAATCAACTATAGGATATGAGTGCTGAGAGAGCTAAGAATAGAATATAGAAAAATAAACACACAAATAAAAGACAAAATGCTGAAATACAAAAGAAAAATTCGCAAATTTGTGAACTTTTTGTTTATACTTCTATTGATAGAGCTGATTGTGTGACATAAGTACTTGACATAAGTCTTGGTTGAAATTATGTTGGCATGAAATTGGTTCATGCCATAATCATGGTCCCCTTATGCACAGAGATGATATGATCTCTTTTATTTGTAATTCTTGTGAGGATAGTTTTTTGCCTCAGAATCTGCAAGTTTCTGCTAGAAGAAAGCCAAGTTGAGATTTCTTACCTGCCCTGCTCTCTCTTCCTCCCTCTGTTCAAAAAAAAAAAAAAAAAAAACATTTCTAAAATTTGAAAAGATGAAATAATTCAGAACGTCTGAAAATAAACAAATAAAGTCGAGCATGATGCATTGTTAGTGAAAGGAGACCATATTTAAATTTGAAGGAGCCTTAAGGGAACTTAAAAAAAAAATTAGGTCATTAAGCAACAAAGAGAGAACAAAACTGAAGAAATCAAGGTAGAATCATTAGAAGTAATAATATGCCTCCTGTTGGTCAGCAGTTTTGCAGCTCTGAAATACTCTCTCCTATAATATGCAGAATTAAATATTAGGGACTCATAAAGGAAGAGTACATGACATTTTCTAAAACCCTCTACAGTTTACAAGGGAAATAGTTTAATTCTCTGAGAAATTCAAAGTAAAGAGATTAATATTTTCCAGACAAAATAAGATACTGAGACTAGCAGAGCCAAACCACAACCACAATGTCTGGCAACCTCAGGACTGAGCAAATGTTAAAACCACTTACTCCATCAAACAGTAGTTTTGCTCAGTAATAAATTGCTTTAAATGACTCAGTTTAATTAGACACATCAATGAAGCTAGAAGTCAAGATACTAGTGACATTTATTGGATTCAAAGCTTCTTGAAACTAAGGTCTGCCAAAATTTCTCCTAGTATTCAAATTAATAGCAAAGAACTGGATTGCAATTAAATGAGCTTCTTCCTCTTTTGCAATGAAATCAATTGTGCGGGGCAAGTTAAATGTTCTGTGCACCAACCAAAGAGGACTAAGTATCATCAGAGAATTTAGACAATCCAAGACAAACAGATTCCCCCCACACACTCATTTTTATAAAATGTATTTATTTATTTAAAACTTAAATGCAAAATAGGAAAAAACAAAAACAGAAAAAGAAAATTAAAAAAATTATCATGTGCCCAGCAGAACATTGAGGAAAACTGAAAATATGTAACAAATTTCCATTTCAAGAAAGCACATATAATAATAGAAGACATTGTATTCATAACTGTCTGTCTTTTTTTTTTGCTTACTTGTAAGTTTTCTTTGTTCTCTGCTGTGGATTTTTTGCATTTCTACCCCTCCCCTCACTCAAGTGGGCTGCAGTTAAGCACATATATTTATAAATACATACTTATATACACATACATATAAAATACATATCCATACAAATATGTATATATATATATACCCCACATATATACTTACACACATGTATATATGTTTTATCTATAGATCGACATATAAGTACATATACATATATATATCCATGCACACATGTATACACATACGAATATATGCATATATACACATATATCTAAAACAATATTAATATGACTAATACAATGTAGTTTTCTCTAGATTAAATCTTTTTTGAGTTTGACTTTGAAATCAATAATGACTTCCTTTAATTTTCTTTTTCCAATAAATTCTACTCCTGATCATTATTGTTTGCGTATATATTATTTCCTATCCATGCTAACTCTTCTATTTTACTTCTGTTAACTTGCCTTGCTTTAAACAACCCCCCCATCCCTCTTATCTTCTCTCTCAACCTTTTCTTTCTCTTTTTATCCTATTCCTATTAATTTACATACCTTTTTCTACTCCTATTGATTTAAATACCATTCTATGCCCCACCTTACCCTATTCCCTCCCCCATTATTTCTTTACAAATTTTGGATGGTGCTAAGCCCTTCTTGGCACATATATATATATTATATATAATACATAATTACATAATATATATATATATTACATATACAGAGTTCTCTATTTAACCCATTCCCAATGTGAGTAGGTTTTCAGAACAACTAGCCACCCTCCCTCATTTAATTCTTCTGTTGATTCTTGTTATTGCACCTCGTGTTCAATATAGTATGGTTACTATTTTTATCTTTTCATAAGAGGTTTTGCTTTTTAGAGTCACACTAACATTTTAGAGTAGCTCTAGCCCAATCTTTCTTTTGGTCTGCCTGTTCTAACTGAACTAATGTTCACTTTAGACATAAGGTTTACATTTCAAAGTTTCAAAAAGCTTGAGTCCCTTGAAGCTAGTCTTTGATGTTAGCCTTATGTGATAACTTTTTTATTGAGCTTAGGTTTGTTTTAGGTAAAATCCTGAAATCCTAAGAGTTTGTTGAATGTCCTTTTTTTTTCTCCATTCAATGTTATATTTAGTTTTGCTGGAAATGGCTTCAGGTCTAGTGATTGTTGCTATACAATATTCCAGGACCTATGGACCTCTTTTATTGTAGCTGCTGATAGATCCTTACAATTCTTATCGTAGCTCTAGCATATTTGAATTGTTTGTGGTGTTGTTACTTGTACAATTTTTTCTTTGATCTGGAGGATTTGAAATTTAGCAATAATATTCCTATGTGTATTTCTCATAGGATCTCTTTGAGGTAATAAGGAGTAGATTTTTTTCTATGTCTTATTCTATCACTTCAGGACAATTTTCTTAGATTATTTCTTGTATTGTTGTGTCAAAGGTCTTTTCTTGGACAGTTTTTCAGTCCAATTATTCTTGTTTAGTCTTCTCTTGATCTGTTCTCCAGATCTGCTGTTTTTCTTATATGTTTCACATAGTGTTCTATTTTTTCATTCTTTTTTATTTTCCATTATTATTTCTTGATCTCGTATAATTTCACTGGCTTCCCCTCGTCCAGTTCTAATTTTCAAAGAGTGATTTTCTTTTTGATGACTGGATTTCCTTTTATAGTTAGTTGTCTTTTTTTTCCTTCTTGTTTTCTTGGATTATGCTTTTGTTTTAGTTTTTTCTTAAGTTCTCTTATTTGATATTTAAAGACTTTTTAAAGTTCTTCTATGAATTCTTCCTGAGCAGGTAACCATTTAATGTTTCTCTTTGGAGAAAGGGGAGATACTTTTACTTCAGCATCTTTCTCTGAAGATGAGCCTCATTCTCTATTCCCATAGTAATTCTCTATGAATGGGGGCTTTCGCTTTTGTTCATTTAAAAAAAATGGCTTGAAGTATAATCACTTCAAGCTCAGGGGATATGGGAGTGGGAATGGTACCTTTGGCTTTAACTCAATTTTCCCCTCTCTCCTGGAACCCAAAATCAACATCTCCACCCTCCTAGAAGTCCCTACAGTGAGCAGTATCCCAGCCCCACTACTTCTGCATTCATTGAGTCTATATTGGTTCCTTCTTGCCCATGGTTTCTCAGCAACACAGATGGGCCTGGCATTCCTTATCAGCAGAGATTTCCTCAGTCTTCTGGACTCAGACCTTTGACTCCCCAAACTAAAGGTTCCTATGGTTTGGGTTGAGGCTCCTTTGGAACACAGCTAGCCTCAGGGCTCCCAGCTTGCTATTTTGGGGAGCCAACATGGAGGCCTTTACCATCTTCATTCAGGTTAATCCTTGGTCCTGGGTTCTTTCTTGTGGGCTACTCTTATTGTCTGAGAAAAACCCTTATCCTGTCCCAAGTTATTTTTCAGAAGTTCACAATAGTCCTGAAATGCAATTTTTTTGGGGGGGAAGGGGATAATCTGGAGATCTTAGAATTTTCTGACCTATCCCTCCACCTTCCTACAATCCTCTTCCCCAAACAGATTTCTTTAACTGACATTTAATACATATTTGAAATGACTCTTACCTCTTACCTTAATAAATACTTGATATTTTGGGGTCTAATTATATATAATGCAGTTCTATTTCACATATATAGATCCGATTTGGGGCTCATGTACTTATGATTACAGAGGCTTATATTCTTCTGATTATACACACATAAATATTCCTATATGATCATATTCATACATTCATATGCATATATGTATGTGCTACATAAATATACACATATAAGTAAAGTTTAAATGGATGACGATGATAATAAAATATGTATAATAATATCTAATAATAATAATAAATAGTATTTATAACACCCAGGGCAGGAGGTTGCCTTTGCATATAGCACCAGCCCTAGAGTAAGGAAAATCTTAATTAAAATCTGCCCTCTGACTCTTTTTAGGTGTAAATGGGCAAATCACTTAACCTTATTTGCCTCAATTTCCTCATCTGTAAAACGAGCTGGAGAAGAAAATGCCATATCATTCCAGCTTCTCTGCCAACAAAACCCAAATGGGGTTGGAAAGAGTCAGACAACTGGACTGAATTTTTAAGGTTTTCAAAGTGATTTACAATTATTATCTCCTTGAGGACAGGTAGGCAGCTCAGTGGATAGAGCACCAGCCCTGAAGTCAGGAGGACCCGAGTTCAAATCTGGTCTCAGACACTTAACACTTCCTAGCTGTGGGACCCTGGCAAGTCACTTAACCCCCATTGCCTCAAAAAAGCCCAAATATTATTTGCTTTTATCTTCACAACAACCCTAAGAGATAGCAGTTGTTATTTTCCTCATTTTACATATGACACTGAGATTAAGTAACTTATCCAGGACCATAACAGTCAAGTTGAACTCAGGTCTTCCTGGATCTAGGTCCAGTACTCTACCCACTGCCGTATCTGGGTGCTTATGTAGTCATCAACAAGCATGATTATAGTTTTACAGTTGGTCTTAAGGAAGTCCTTCTAGACTGAATTCAAATAAATGAATTAGACTACATAGCCTCTGAGTTCCCTTGTAGGGTCCCATAGAGTTGTCCTAGCCCAGAAGACCCTTTACCTATTCTATGCAGTAGCCACAGAACTACAGCAATAAGATGCAACCTGTTAGCATGGAAAGAATAACTGATTTATATCAAACGTCTTGAACTGAATCTCAGACCTTCCATTTTCTATCAGTCTGACCTTGCAGAGTCATTTCACTTTTTTTTTAAAACTCCCATATTTACAATTATGGTTATGTGAATTATTATGTTAGATGATCACTATTTTAAGGTTAAGCAAGTAAAATTTGTTCAATTATACTGAAAAGATTTCAGCTTTTTAAAAATAAGCCATGATGGCTCCAATTTCAATTTTATATCACTAATTTTTTTATGTGTACACCTGAATTTTCTTCATAAGGAAGATAATATAGAGAATAATTCTGTAATCAAGTAGAGTAAAATGAAAATAAAGTTTCTAATGAGTACAGATTAGAATATTCACTTGAAATCAGTAGGAAAATTACATACACAAAGAAAATAGAATAAACCCCCTGATGGGAATATTTGAATATAAAGTCTGGAAGTCATCTGTTCTTTTTCAATATGATTCCTATTAATTACAAAAGTAGCTTGAAGTAAACAATTTTTAGTATCACCAGTATGGCATAAGACTGTCTTGCAAAAAAAAAAAAAAAAAAAAAAAAAAAAAAGTTTCCAAAGCCAGGAGGTAATCAATGTTGTGATCCATGAATAAAATAAATGAATCATGTCTATGTAATCATAACAACAACCATAACAAAAGTTGTAAAATGTATAACACATTAAGCTTTGTCAAACATTTTGTGTAAATTGTTTCATTTATTTCTCTGAATGAAGGTGTAAGACAGGTTCTAGTATTATACTCACTATAACAAAGGAGAAAAGAAATTAGGAAATATTCTCAGGATCACTCAGCTTATAAATCTTGAGGGATGTAGAATCAAAGGTCCTGAATTCAAATTCAGAATCTACCATTCACTACTTATATGATCTTTGAGAATTCAATCTCTGAATCTCAGTACCTCATCTAAAAAATGAGGAGGTTAAATTAAATATCTCAAGTTCTCTTTCAATTCTAGACTTAGTTATGATTAATACATATATATATATATATATATATATATATATATATATATATATAGGTCTTTCCCTTTCGCATCTCAACTCAAAAAAAGAACATGAGCATCATTCTATGGCAGTGGCTAACACATCATTAAACTAGTACCAAGTCCTCATCCAAGTTAAACAAGCATCTCACCTCGACAACGTAAGAAGAGTTTTTGAAAAAAGGACACATTGATGCCTAATTGGCAGAACTATGAATTGATCCAACTAGTCCGGTAAACAATTTGGAATTATATTAAGAAAGTGGCTAAAACTTACATATTCTTTTTGTCCATAGATCCCATCTTTTGGGTTTATACCCAAAGAAAGTGAAAAACAGAAAGAGAAATTTTATAAATGCCAAAAATACATATAAAAGTACTTTTTGGAATAACAAAAAAGAGGTAGAAAAGTAGATGCTATATCTGTTGAGGGCTAAGAAAATTTTTTCAATACATAAATAGATCATGATATAGCTAAACTATATTTAAGAAACAATTAATATGAAGAAAAAACAGATGCATGGTGTGGTATAAGTGATATTTTAACCCTTTCCCCTGTGCAAGTTTTTTTTTTGTTTTGTTTTTTTTAAGGGAGTTTTTTTTTTTTTCCTTAAAAGAGTTTTGTAGACCATTTTGACATTTTGATTAGCTTAGGGCATCAAAGGCTCAGGCTGTTGACATCATGTCTTGATTTCCTTGTTGGGGATTCCTGTATATATGTCATTTCAATGGAATAAGCATTTACTCATCAATGATGATATAAAAACAAAATAATCAGCATTCAACAGGTGGAAAATGACATGTAAATAGGTTAGTAGATATATAATGATATAAGGAAGGAGAGGAAACTGACACTTTGTCTCTATCTAGATTATAAATTTTGAAATTCTTTTCTCAATGAGCATCTGGCTCTTTTCTAGCTATGAGGAATACTAAAGGTTTGTGAAATTTCTCTTTGAACTCTTAACATTCTGATATTCTGTAAAAGGAGAAGAACTGTTGTGGTAGAAAAATCACTGGATTTTAAGTCAAAAACCTCTGCTTTGACTTTCAAAGTATTTTCTATCTCTGCTATTTAATAGCCCTGTGCCCTTGATAAGTCATTTTGCTTCTGAGTTTCTCTCCTCAACTATAAAATGAGAATAATATCAACTGTGTGCTTCATGCATTTGCTGAGATGACCAAAGACATAATGTACATTAACTGCTCCATTTCAAATGTCCACAGTGGTCTATAGTGATCATTATTATTATTTTGAATTTTGCAAGGCCACTGTGACTTAAAACACTCTCAGTACTTGAATCCCCTTGCTGCTCCTTCTTCATCCCCCACTAGAAAGTGCCTCTTGTGGTCCAGTGTATCTAGGAAGGCTTCAGAAGCACTTCAGTTTCCTCCCTAGTATCTTCTTTCCACTGCATTCCCGGTCTCCCTCTCCATTCCAATTTCCAGTGCACCTGCAAAATTAAAATTCAGGAGGGAGTGTGGTATAGTGGAGGGAACTGGAGTCAAAGAATCAACAGCGTCATAAATTCAGTCCCATAAAGGACCTCGAAGGTCATGTAGGATAAACCCTTCACTTGATATATGAGGAAGCCAGGTCTATAGAGGGCAAATTATTTACTCATGGTCACATTGTTAGTAAGCAACAGATCATTCTTCTTCTCTCATTCTTTACAGAGAACATGGATTTGAATCCCAACTCTATTACTTATTACTATTTAATATGGACTTGGCACCTAATATGCACTTAAAATTGAATTAAACTATGTAATTTCTCTGGGTCTCAGTTTGCTCATCTGAGAAAGGAGGAGTTTAGAATAGATGACCTACAAATCATTTACATGCCAAGAATCTATTAGGTTAATCATTAGTTTGTTCTTCTATATCCTTCTAAAGAGGTTGATTAAAACAAAGACACACACACACACACACACACACAGTTTTGCCATCATCAAATTGCCAACCAGCTCAATCTGGGAAAATTAAGGGCAATATGTGTTTGAATTTACCACAAAAATTTTTTTCTTTATCAAAAACAAACAAAAAATCTCCAACAATGTAATAGGAAATAAAATATGCCATAGAAGAAAGTAGAATCCCTGAAAACAGACTCATATTCTTAGATATTCCATATTATTTAAAATATGGCTCTAAACTTACCAAATATTCTAGGATGCATTTGTAGTCATTATAATTACAGATCATTTTTCTTCAGTGATAGAAACAATAGGGGCTCTCGGGAAAAGGTAGAGCTTTTTCTTGCTTTCACCAAATACACATATAGACACAGAGGTACACAAACAAAACTCCCTCATTTGAGCTGAAGGTATTTAATATTACTCCATTCAGCAAGGTTTTGTTGTTCCATGCTTTCCTTTGTTCCAAAACAAATATATACACAAACCATTGGAATTGCAAATTGCTTTCATTATAGTTTCTGGAAAAGAAAAGGCTCCAGGGATTTAATCACAGAATATGAACACCTTTAAGGAACCAAAGAAAATGAAAAGAAATGGCTGGTGTTATTTATTTGGAAACATTAAGGTCAAAGTGACAAACTAAAAATAAGAAAGATGAAGTTTATATTAGACATCCATAATGATTTTAAAAATAGATACAGCAGTTGCTGACTCTAGGAAGACAAAAGGAAATGACCGAGGTGCCTACCTAAGAGATATTAATTAAAGCACAAATCAAAATTCGGCATTAATGATAATTAATGATTAATAAGAACGATGATTACTGAGGAACATTTCTACAGAACAAATAAAATGGGACATTTCTAAATCTCTCTGAGAAAAAGAAAAAAAACATTTCTACTTAAAACTTATAGTCAAACATTTATGTATATGTGTATGTGATGGCAATAGGTAGTTTAATGAAAAGGATTCTAGAGTTGATCTGGATTTTAGTGCATTTGGGTTCAAACAATAGCTATCTTCAATTCACTACCTGTATCATTATTGTTGTTGTTGTTATTCAGGACTCTTTGTGACCTCATTTTGGAGTTTTCTTGGCAAAGATGCTGGAATTGTTTGCCATTCCTTTCTTCAGCTTATTTTACTCAAGAAATGAGGCAGAATAAAATTACTTGTCCAGGGTCACACAGCTAGTAAGTATTTGATTAATACAACATATATAATGTTAATGAAAATAATAATAATACAAAAATATATTCCACTCAGTAAATAAACTTTCTGTGGCATTTGAACCTATGAATGAATTAAATTTTTTTCTGCCAAAACAGCTTCAAACTATCATCATCCTATCTTTCCATGTTATAGAGGAATTTCCATATTAGTAGAGTAATTAGAAGATATGCAGTCCCTCCAAAAGACAGGAAAAAACCTCAGCAAATGGATAAACAACTAGGAATGTGAGGGTTTTTTAGGTAGCATTAGACAGTGAGATATGGCTCTACTTTCTAACTTCTGGCTGTCACTTTCAGAGATTTGGGTTTCTTCTCAAAAGTCCTGAATTCTGACCTGTAATCAGACCTAGCAAAAGATGAGAGGTAGAGAGAGAAACAGAAGGCACCAGTGTAACAAAAACCTAGAGCGAAAAGAAGATATGAAGGATAACAGGGTGATAGACAGTTGTGAAGTCAAGACTGAGCACTCAGAAAAGACCATTCTACTTGAAAATTAAAAGATTGTTGTGCTCCAATTCTCTTTTATTGTCTTGACTCAGTTTCCCTATATTGTCCTGACTCAGTTTCCCTAAATTGTTCTGCTCAATCCTGCAAAATCCACCCCTCCCTCTTAATCATCAGACTATTTGATAAGGATAAAAGATCTTATATTTTAGAATATTGGAATGCCTCTCCCCATCCCATGCCTGATATCAGAATATCAGATATTGTCTTATCAAGATGCCTCTCCCCATCTCCCGTGCCTCCCCCCATTATGTCATCCCCATCTCCAGAGGCTCATCCCACCCTGTCAGAGTCTTGTTCCCACTCTCAGCACACCCTGACTCCGCCCCTGCCTCAGTCTACCCCCTATATCTGAGCCAAGTATATATGTGTCATTGAGAATTTACATTGTTTGCTGGATTCTTGGAGACAATAGTCTCATTCAGCCCCAGGACCAAACCATGGATCCATTTGGTCCCAGTAAAACTCTCCCTTTCAAATAAAATATTAAATATTCTCTAATCCCTATCTTGCCTCAGTTTCTCTGGCAATACAAGATTATGGCCTAATCAAAGAAAACAAAGGAATAAAAATAGCTGAAAATTACTAATCTCTACCATGTTCCAATGGTGGAAACTTCTTGACAAGATGGCATTTCACATAGTAATGAGCAGGTAATAAACATGACAATGTTTATTATAAGGCAATCATATACTCCTTGAATAGAAAAATTTATTCGAGGATATATAAAATAAGAACCACATGTAAAAAA
Source organism: Sminthopsis crassicaudata (assembly GCF_048593235.1). Lineage (NCBI taxonomy): Eukaryota > Metazoa > Chordata > Mammalia > Dasyuromorphia > Dasyuridae > Sminthopsis > Sminthopsis crassicaudata. Next base: position 130,019,655 of record NC_133620.1, on the reverse strand, counting down.
GCTTAGCCTTTCAAGTATTTTTTTTTCCTCAATAGGTAAATACCGTAGGTTTTCAAAGGATATAGGAATAGATATACACAAACACATATTTATGTATAAATATTTTCCACTTCAAAATAATTTAATGCTGTGGTGAGTAAAGAATACATTCTATATTTACAAACTTCAAAAGAATTTAGAAATTTACATTTTTGTCTGTAGAAAAAGAAAGGGATATATTTTTGCCTTGACTTTTTAGCCTACAGTTATATATGAGTGAGATTAAATGTGTCTGTGTTGTCAATAGAATCTATTTTAAGTTTAGAGCCATAATAGTGGGAAAGATCAAGGTCGACTTTAGAACCCAGTGAGTGAATATCAGTAAACAAAAAAAGAAAGACATCTTCAAAGGCATCTATCTAGTGGGTGCCCAAGGTTGTGTGACATTGTTGACTTTTAAAATTATAAATCAAATATAGTAGGCTACAGATTATAGAATCACAAATTTGGGGCTGAAGGGAACTCAAGAGGCCATTTAGATTAATCTCATCATTTTATAGATGTTGACACTAAGAAGCAAGAGTGAATTGCCTGTGGTCAAATGAATAGAAAAAGAGATGGTGAATATGTATCTAGGGTCTCTTTGCTCCAAATCCAGTGTTTGTTTTTCAATTCTCTTTTGAACAATGTTGTACCCTTTCTAGGGTAGGTAGACATTCTCTATATAGAACAACTCATCTGTAACTTAATGTCTTAGAAAGTTCTTCAAGACAGTACAAAGTTGAGGATTTTGTCTTTGGTCACAGTGCTGAGATGTGAGAGGCAGAACTTTCATCCAGGTCTTCTTGACTCTAAAGAGCCAGCTTTGATTATTTGTTGGCAATTAAATAAAATTGAAAGAAAAGTACAAATTCTGTCTGTCTTTGCAGTTATTGTGATTTTTTTTAGTCTCATGTGAGAAAAAACACTTCAAAAGTCACAGACAGGAACATCTATGAGACCACAGAGTATAAAGTTCAAAGGACCCTCAGAGATCATCTAGCTCAACCTCCTTCCTCATAGTAGAGACAAGGAAACCAGGGCTCAGAAGGGAAGTGATTTGCTTAAAGTTATGTGACTAGCTGAGCTGAGACTTCAAACCTGACTCTCAACTCTCAATTCTATTCTCTTGCCTCTAGACCACATTTTCCCAATTCATACATAATCTCTTGTTAATTTCAACCATATTGAATTGGATTATTGTCCTTAATTCTCTGATGTGGGCCATTACCCAAGCTCAGGAAAGCCTAAATTTTAAGTAATAGCCCCTTTCCTTGCTTCATAATATTTTTGTACTACATTCAATTATTCAGAAGCTGAATCTCCATTTTCTCATTTACTACTAAATTATGATACAACCCTTATGCTTTTCTGACAGAGAATTATAGCTTCAGTTTAAGCTAAGTATAACCAGTAAAAAGCTGCCTGAAATCTAATTAAAGATTTATCAGAAAATGGTTTCTTTGAACTATAGCAAGAGCTTCTTAACTGGTTTTCCTACCTTCAGATTTCTCCTGTGCTAATATTTCTCCCATGAAGTCAGCTGCCAGTTTAATTTTATCAGACCATAGCTTACATCACCTGTATATTCTTTCCTATGATAGCATGTCATTCCCTTACTTAAAAGTCCTCATAGGCTTCTGGTTGCTTAAAGAATAATTCAAGCTCCACATTCTGGCTTTCAAGTTCTCCCAGGATCTACCTGCAACTTTTTTCTCATACCTGCTCTCTCAAGACTAATATGCACCAATGAACCATGTGGTTTCCCGTCATCTCTATCTCATGCTATTTCTTTTGTATACAATTCCTTCATCACTATATCCTCCTGTTCAACAATATAAGTCCTTCAAGATCCAAGTCAAAAGCCATATTTTTCACAATCTATTTAATTAGTTGTCACTGGTAGTCTTGCTATCTTTTGAGTTCCCATGGCCCTTTCTTTGTTCCTTTTTTTATACTTATTTCACACTTGACCTTATAGTATGGTTATTTGTCAAAATAAACTTCCTCTACTTGATTTCAGAGATCATGTCTTATTCATCTACATAACTTTCACAAAGTACTCACCATGGTATTTTGTGTGTAGTAAGTAATAATATTGTTATTGAATTCATGGATCCATTTTTTTCATAAACTTATTTCTACCATTCAATATATGTGTACTTTTAAGGGAATCTCACTTGCTTTGGATTAAGCTATAAAATTTTATTTTCACAAAAGGAGACATTTTAAAGTTAATGAATGGCATAAAAAGCATTGAGCTTAAAAGTCTAAACATTTTTAAAAATGAAGCTTAGAATCTACTATACATGTGAAAATGTGTAATATTGCCATATTACAAAAACTTAGACATAAGAAGAATTTGGCCAAAATTTCTAAGAGAATGTTTGAGCAAAGATCAAATTGTTAAATACAATTATTTTTGTTCAATCCTCATTCTTGATACTTACTCTTCTTTTCTGCTTCACTTATATTAGCTGGTTCACTTGTCTTTACTAGTTCATCATCCAACTCATGCATACTAGAGATCTCTCCAAGGCTCTGTCTAGAGAGCTTTTTTCATCTATATACTCTCTTAGTGATCTCATCTGTCTTAGTCATCTCCATCAACCTTCATCAACTACCATCAGATACAGAGGAGTTAGAAATCTCTATACCCATTACTAATTTATATTCTGAACTCTAGTTTCTCATAGTCACGGTCATTTTAACATCTTTACCTGGATGTTTTGTTAGTATCTCAAACTCAATATGCCTATAATATGCCTCTCCAATAAATTCTCTTCTCCTTTATATATTCAAATGACATTATTTATTGATCTTCATACTCCACATTTCATTTCCTGCCTATAGGAATTGATGCAATGTATTCTATCCACATTTATGGTTTTGAAAATCTGAGTCTTCCTTCCAGGCTTAGTTAATGTAACCTTAACATCAAGACTCCCCTCACACCTCCAGTTACTGGGGTTATCTCCCAAACTCAAATTATCTTAGGTTTCTTTTATGTTATTTTTGACTTTTTGTCATTGTCTCTCCCAGCTCCAGGCTATTCCAGAACCAATCTGTGAGGGTCAAGTAGCAGGAAGACCTACTTCCAACAGGGAAACTTTAATCCTTTCATATTTCTACCCCTTTCACCTTTTCACACTGAACTCATTCTGGATAGCCCAAAATATATCCAAAGTATCTGACAAGTCAGCATATCCATTGCTACATAATATTCCAGTTTCTTTTTCCTTTCTGGGCTACCTGATTGCTTACTGGGTTAGGAAAGTTGGGAATCAGCAACTTTATTTGATCTTGTGAGATGGAGACCACCAGACATTACAATCTGCCTTGTGACTAGCTACTAAAGTTCTCTAGACCTTACCATCTGCTTTGACTATATGCCCTGCAGCCTATGGGACTGCTATTTGACTTAATGACATAAAAACTAAGGTCTTCTGGACTTTTTGTTCTTCCCTGCAGCTAACTTTCACTAATGTATTAATTTTTTCTTCCAACTAAAGGATCAACTTTTTGAAAGCAAGAACTGCCAAGTTTTTGTTTTCCTCTTTATGTTTGTATTTCAACTGTTTAGCATATTGCTTGGTAAACAATGTGTGTTCAATCATTCTGTTGTTCATTCATTCTGCCAATGTCTTCCTTGCTCACTCATCCTCTACTATGATTTATACTTATCTATATTTATACAGTATTTCTTCTATGGAATTTAAGTTCTTTGAGGATGAAGGCTATTGGTTCCCCTGCCCCTTGTTTTTATTACTCTAGCATGTAATAGTGTATTATACATAGCAGGGACTTAATTTCTGAATAGTTGAAACTTGGGGGTTCTAAAAATGAGGAAAATATTAAAATAATCTCTTAAGTTTCAATGCTTTATTTCTTATTCTTTATTTCTCATTAGCATTATGAAGATTTAGACTTAATAGCCTTACTTCAGAGAATCCTCCTATTAAATGAGTGCATCAATTTATTCACAAATGATTCACAATTCACAATTGATTAATCAAACATTTGTCATGGTGCTAGGTGTTAAAAAGAATAAAATTCAATATGATAATCTGTACTCAAGGAGCTTACATTGGGATGGGGACATGTAAATATATGTATGTGTGGAATAAAAATAAAGAGAATAAATAAAAGATATTTATATATAAAATACTTTGAAAGGAAGGGCATTAACAGTTCTTGGAATATAACTGTGCTTATAAAATATTTGTTTGTTCCAAGAACTCCTACAGAAAGTCTTAATAACTAAAGATGTTCCCCATGACATATACAATTTGAACTAAGCCTAATAAGTGAAACTGAGTAGAAAACACTAAATTATATCTTAAGAAAAGGTAAGAATACAAAAATATATAGTGGTCAAACTTGTTAGCAAAAAAAAAAAAAAAAAAAAAAGGTTAAGGTTAGAATCTCCAACTACCCAAATCATGGGAACAGAAACTGAGAAGTTATTATAAACAATACTTTGAGATAAAAAAAAAAAAAAGACCTATTATTTTTATTAGCCTCATTTAATAGTTTGTCTAAGGGAAAAGACTAGTTTAAACTAGCAAATTACCCATTTTTAGTAATTAGGAAGCACATAATTATTACCAGATCAAATAAATCTGAAAGCCTATCTCAATTGCACATGGGCAATGGAAGGCAATTCACAAATAGCCTAATCTCTACCTATTAGCCAGAGGATATAGAACACCTCTCATTTTACTGTAATTTGCAGATATCACAGATGTTGTACAAGTCTATCAGCACCATTTTCCTAAAGCACATCCTCATATATCTCTGTCATATCTTGGTAGGTCTCACAATATTTCAAACTTTTTCATTATTATAATATGTTATGATGACAATTGCTGATTGACAATCTTTGATGTCACTATTGTTTTAGGGTACCATGGATTATTATTAATTGACCTAATTTCAATATTTTTGTGTCTAAGGGAATAGGAAGGCCTGGTGAGGAGAGAGACATCGGGGATTGGTGTAGCAGTGAAAGCACACGCATTGATCAATTAAATTTACTGTCTTATATTGGCATGGTAGCATTTTTTAATCAATAAAGTGTTTCTTAATTAAGGTATTTACATTTTTTACACATAATACTATAACATATTTAATAACTACAATATAGAATAAATTTAACTTTTAAATGTACCAGGAAACAAAAAAATTAGTGTAACTCATTTTATTGTGATGATCACATATTGCAGTGGTCTAAAATCAAACGTGAATTACCTGCAATATCTTTGAGATATGCCTGTAGTTAAATAATTTACTTATCATGCAAAATATTGAGGAATTAGCCACACCAGGAAAGGCAGAATAGCACTACTACATATAGTTCTAGTACAAGATGTTTAAACCATATGTTTATGTAACAAAGATAATTCTTCTGAAAGACCTAGATTTAAATTCAAACTCTTCTACTCAGTATCTAAGTGACTTTGGGTAAATAAGTTCTCCTGTCCTCACTTTTGTATTCTATAAACTGAAACTATTATACCAAATAAATTCTCAATTTCATTCCAACTCTCAGTTTATGATTCAATTTTCAATATTCCTGTTGTGACTGCTTTTCAAAAATTAAGTAGATTTATTAAATAAATTTTAGAATTTTTTTAAAAAGAAAAACAAACACTGATTAAAAAGGGATTTAGCACAAAAGCTCCATTTATAATGTTATCTGATTTAAATGTACATTTTTAAGAACACATTTAATGTGCAAAATGAAATACATATGGAGGCACCATTAGTTTGTTTTGGAGTTTGGAGTCAAAGAGAAAACAAGCTCTGTTCAGCTCAATTCTCAATGAATATATTGAGCTTCTGGGTTTAATTTTCTGAAACCTTGTGAAAGAATAGGCAGTATGGAGTTAGTAGATATAGTACGTTAGTTATAGTTAAAAGCCAACAATCCAAATCTTACTTCTGACATTCAATACTATCATCAACAAGTAAATGACTTATTCTTTCTGAGTCTGAGACCCTTCTGAACAAAGATAATACCTGCAATTTTTACCAAATAAACTTATTGTGAAAATCAAATGATGATGTACATAAAGTGCTTTGTTTGTGGATTCATCAGGCTTATTCTATGTGGAAGCAAAAATATGTTATTTTTTCCACAGTTGTATGTACACCTGTACATAGGTACTGCTATGAAATAACATACTCTGTATAATACAGAATGTATCATGAAACTCAGTAGGATGCGCTTTCTTGGGCCTCGGTATTTCAACAAATGCTTCATGAATGCAGCTCTCTATTGTCTTCTCTGGAACTGATTTAAGCAGACTGTCACAATAAGAGGTGTTACTAGGTCCAGGGGGCCTGAGACATACTCCTTCTTACTCTCTGTTAAGGTTCCTCAGAGTTCTAGACCTAAACATTTAGATAGGTTTAGTACCAAGCAAACCTTCTATGGTCTTTCATTGCCACAACTGGTTTACTATGTTCCTTGCCTCTATAGTTATTCCAAATCTTCTCTTCTCTCCTCAAATTTCTCATTGTTTGTGTATAAAATTTATATGACATTAACAAAACTATCCTGATTTTTTGATATCTCTTTCTAACATGTTTAAGATCACAGATGGTCTTTGTTACTATTTTTATTATCTATAAACTAATTCCCTATATTGGCAAACAGAAGCTCTCCCTTATAGGTAGCAAGTCATATCAATTTCAAACAAATCAATACAGTACTAATAGACTCGAATATTTCTCTCTCTAGATACCTTACCGCTTTTCATCTAAAAGGTATGAAGTAGATGGGAAATATCAGGTGCATGGGGGATGGAGCATATATCATGGAAATACATACCCACTTTTATGGGAGGAAGTAACCTAAATCGCCCTTATAGAACAAGAATCTTGAAGTCAGGTGTTACTGAAGAACATCTTCAGAGCTCAAATGTTTTTCTGAAATCCAAGAGACTAATAAAGATATTGGATATCAGCAGGAAAACAACAACTCAAATGCCATCTGGACTGGGTGGTTGGGTTCCATAGAAAGAGAGCTGCATTTGGGGTCTGAAGAACTTGGTTCGCATCCTAAGTCTGTCATTTAGGCTCTGTCTGGGTTTTTGAAATTGGTTAACCTTTGGGCATTTCTTCTCAACTCTTCTAGAGACTTCTTCAATAGTCTCCTAATGTACCTCTCTACCTCATCCCTCTTCTAATTCATCTTCCACAAAGCTGTCAAAGAGGTTTTCCTAAAGCATGGGTCTAAATATATACTCCCTCTACTCAATTATTTCAGGGGCTTCCTATGATATGATAGATGATTACAAGGATCAAATATAAATGCTTCATGACCCATTCTCAGTCTATCTTTCTATCTTATTATATAGCACTCCTTTTCAAGGATTCTTTGGTATCTTTGAATTTGACCATCTTAAAGTTTCTCATATCTATACCTTTGCATTGGCTCTTTTCAATGCCTGAGAAACCAACTTTTGGAATCCTCCATTTTGAATTCATCTCTGATTCTGTTTTCTAAAGACATCTTTCTTGATCTTCTCAGCTACTAATGCCTCCCTTTCAAAATCATCTTAGATCTTTTCTATATTGTTGTTCTCAAAAAATGCCATGATATTGGGGAGGTGATACCATGACATGCAAGTGAATTGGATTTAAGTGGGAGAGGGCTGTGCAAGGTCACTTGTCTCACTAGATGCAATGGAAGACTTTGGCCTTTTAGTTAAGGTCTTCCACAAGTCTTAGGTCTGACTGAGGATGCGCCCATTCAGTGGTGAAGGCCAAGTAGCAATTCAGGCAAAGAATCTCCTCTGTCACCTCGTTTAAAAAAATCTAAGCAATCAAATAAGTAAATCTGGGAGGGTTATAAATATTGTCTCCCTCACATATATTCTAAATTAGAAGGAGGGGCTGTTCTAATTTTGTCTTTGTATTCTGTGACTGGGCCAGTGTTTTGTCTATTACTTATAAAATGGGGAAAAATTCTTAATGGAAGACAAAGCTATTTCTGGGACCTACTTGGTGCTACCCTGTCTAATGCTGCTTCTTGCTTATCTTCGAAGCCTAACAGTTAAGCTCAAGGGAATCCAGGCCTCTCAGACTACACTAGTAGCCATACCATGATGACCTACTAACCAGACACTTTTCCAGATGGGGAGAAGTGGATCTCTCCCCAGAGAAGCTTCATACCATTGTTTCCTTGTTACCATTTACCACTGTTACTCTTGCTGCATTAGGACAAAGTAAATCTCCTTTATTAAATGATCAGTGATTTAGGGACCATGTAAGAATATTTGTAAACTGTTTAGCATAGTATTAGGCACATACTAAATACTTAATAAATGACGGTTGTTCTCTTTTTCTTAAAAGTGCTTCATTTTGCTCAAGGAATGCTCTATCAATTAATGAAGATTCCTTGTGGATTAAGTCATTTTAAAACTCAGTTTAGCCTTTTTTTGCTGATTACTTTTAACAAGCTGTCAAGGTAAACTGTGAGGGTGAGGGCCTGTTTACATAGGTATCAGTATCTGGATGTGAATAAGTTTTACTGATGTTAAGGCTGATTTTCTATCCATTAGAAATCAAATCAATATCTGCAAATAATTTAATTCAATTTCAATTTAATCTCCTTCCAGCTTCATTCTTTAGATTCAATTCCATAATCATGATGGACTCCATCTTCAGCATACCCCAGCACCACATACTTTTTTTACTTCCTTTTCATATTATGCTTTTGTGTTGTCTCTCTCCAATAGATTATAAGTAAGGGTTATTTCATATTTCTTATTTGGACCTGTTTTTGTCATAAGTAGTGCTTAGTACAGTGCCTAATAACATAATAGGTACTGAATGTTTATTAAATTGAATTGAATTTTTAAAAATCCAGATCTGTGGGTTATTTAAATAAATATAAAATTATTTATAGATTCCTCCTTAACTTTTAGAACAATGGTATCAAACTCATGTAGAAATGAAGCCACTATTTCTCCAGTTCCACCTAAGAATGCTTGTAGACTGATTTAGTTTTAAAATATGTCACCTGTGTTCTATTGCCTTTTAATTTATTTTGTTAAATATTTGCTAATTACAGTCTAATCTCATTTAGGAACACCTGTGAGTATTGGCTATGGCATATAACCATCTTTTAAAAAAAATTGATAGCATTTTATTTTTTTCCCCCAAACACATGTCAAGATAATCTTTTATGAGTTCTTTTTCTGGATAAGAATATAATTTTTCTTTGTGAGTACTTTGTACTTGTTCTAGATCATTGTGTTACTGAGAAAAACTGAGTCATTCAGAGTTGATTATCACCCAATGTTGCTGATATTGTGTATTATGTTTTTTTTCTTGGTTATCCTCATTTCACTTTGTATAAGTTCCTACAAGTCTTTCCTGATTTTTGTAAAATTTGCCTGCTCATCATTTCTTATTGCACAACACCACTATTCAATTACATTCATATACCACAGCTTGTTTTAGCTATGCTCCAACTGATGGGAATCCCATCAATTTTCAATATTTTACCCTCACATAAAGGGCTACTATAAATATTTTTGTATATGTAGATTCTTTTTAAATTTTTTATTATCTATTTAGGATACAAATCTAGTAGTGGTATTGTTGCCTAGGAGGATATACACAATTTTTAGTCTTTTAGAAGCATATTTCCAAATTACTCTCTGGAATGATTGGATCAATTCACAATTCCAGCAAGAATGCATTAGTATCCCAATTTTCTCACATTCTTTACAACATTTATACTTTTTTATTTTTTATGATAATAGCTAATCTGGTAAGAGTAAAGTGGCACCTCAGAGTTGTTTTAATTTGTATTTCTCTCATCAAAAGTGATTTAGAGCACTTCTTTATATGCCTATAGATAACTTTGATTTCTTCATCTGGAAATTGCTCATTCATATCCTTTGACCATTTATCAATTGGGGAATGCTTGTATTCTTTTAAATTTGACTCAGTTCTCTATAGGGTTGAGAAATAAGGCCTTTATCAGAGATACTTGCTGTAAAGATTGTCTCTTAGCTTTCTGCTTTCCTTCTAATCTTGGTTGCAATGGTTCTGTTTGTGCAAAAGGTTCATAATTAAATAGAAATGAAAATAATCTACTTTGAATTTGATAATTCTCTCTTTTATTTGATCATGAAGCTGTAACTCACCTAACTTCTCCTTTAAGACTATGAAGGCTATACTACTTGAAATATATATGTGTGTATGTGTGTGTGTGTGTGTGTGTGTGTGTGTGTGTGTGTGTGTGTGTGTGTGTGTGTGTTTAGCAATAATATTACTTCATTGTTTGTGGTACCTCCTTATCTCTATTAATTAGATCTAAGCACTGTTCTTTTGAGGCACATAATATTCCTTAGGATAACTTTTACTTCTCTGAAGAACATTAAGTATATAAGTGTAGTCATATATATATAATGTTTAGGATATAGATAATAGTATATACACACACACACACACACACACACACACACACACACACACATACTGTTGGAGAAAGTATCCACATTGATGATATCATAAAGAAGTACTGAGAGTACTAAAAGAAGTACTAACAGAAATAGACTATTGATGCACCAATGTGACCTAAGGTTTTAATATATCCTCATGTAGGATGTGGTTCTATGCTACTTTGAATATATTTAACTGCCCTTCTTCCTTGCTACTGTTTATATTCACATGTCACAATATAAATTAGTTTAATGGCTTCAGTTGTTATTTTTAGGGTATTAAAAAAAGCATATGCTACTAAATAATTCTTATTGGTTCTGCAAAGACTAGAGCTAAGTAACTCACTTCAGAAGGGCACAAGTGAATTATTGTCTAGTATAGACTCATTCTTCTTGGTTGACAGTGTGAAATTCAATTTGGAATGAGCTGTAGGTGAGTAGTAAACCCATCTTCATGAAAGGAAATGAAACTGATCTTTTCACCTATGTGTATATGAATTCCAGCTCAATAAACTATCTACAATTTAATGAGCCAGGTTCTCATACCCAGTAATAACTCTCATAATAACTCACATTTATATAGCACCCAATGGTTTAAAAACAACAACAAAGACAATGTTTTCCTTACAACACTATAAATTAGGTTTGATAATTACTATCATCTCCATTTTTACACTTAAAGAAACTGAGGTTTAGAGACCTGAAGTAACTGGTCCATGAATCATTGTGTGTCAGAATTGAAATTCCCAATTTTAATTTATTGATGACATTCTTTTATACCTTACTCTCTTTCAATCTCATTATAAATTAGATACCATCAGATATTAAATAAATATTTTTTAGTCTGCTAGGGATCTGGAAGCATCTGAAAAGATTTTCATTTCACTTTCATATCATTCAGTCAAACAATAAATACTGATAAAATGCTTATTATGTTCTGAGCATATCCTAGCAAGGTCCTAAGGAATATATCCCAAATTGCAAATCCTAAATGTTCAAGCAAACAATATATACATGTATGTTTGTCCTGCATAAGAATAAATCTAGAGAACACATATAAACACATATAAATATAAATACTGAGTAGAATTATTATTTCTATTATATTAATAACTAATGATTAAATTAGGATTAAGTCTTTCTTTCTCAAATCAGTCAATTTCTGACGCATACTGCAGATAGATGAGTGCCCAAATCCTCAGGGTACATACTCCTGATCTTGGGAAAGACCCCAGTCAAGTAGAAGACCTTACTTTTGCTTTGAGGGTAAACAGAATCTGTTTTGGATCAATTCCAGCCTCAAAGTACAAAACCCATATCCTTGTACTCCTCCACTGGAATCTAGGGTAACCAGGCTCATAAAGGAGAAAATCAATCTGAGAAGTTTGGGTAAAGATGGTTTCTTGTATCCAAATTGCTGGAGGTGGCTGAGATTCCTGATCAAACTATATTCTCAGCAGGAGGAGCTGAAGACTCATTATTATGCCATCCCCCCCTATTACTTATTCACAATCAGGTGTGATTAACTTGTCAGGGGCACCTCCTTTTCCAAAGGTATTTAAGCAAGGAATAATTAGTTACTTAGAGAAACCACTGATCATCTACTGAATATTAGCTAGCTAGTTCATTATTTGTTTGTGAATTACCCAGAAACTCTTGTTTTCCTGGTTTTTTATTTATCTCAGTTGAACTATGAACTAGGGTTACATAGGGAAGGAGGAAAATGAAGTCAGAGTAAGGAAAAAAAGCACTGAGTGGAATTTTAAATGGAGTATATTTTGGGAGGAACTGCAAGGAGATTTTACACTAATGAGTAAGAACATTTAATAAAGCTCAAAAGTGAATATAATAATCCTTTTACAGAATTGTGAAAAAGAAGTTTACTCAAAGTTAGAGTACAGAAGCCAAGATAGTGGAGTAAAGTTAGGAAGCTGCTCAAGCTCTGCCAGTTCCCCTGGAAAACCACAGGAAACCAAGCCTCTGAACAGAGTTTGACCTAATGAAACTCCTCTCCAGCTCAAGGTAGACTGAAAAAATTACAAGAAAGGCTAATCTCACTGAGGTGAAAAGGGTGTTCAACCCAGCTCACACAGACTCTGGAAAGTCAGTGAGAGGGTCTTAATCACAGCAAAGCAGCATCTAAGACCCTCAGGCCTGGCTCAGTAGAGGAGTAAATTGGTGGGGGCAGCAAGTAGTCCCAGTTCAGAAGGAAAACTGGGAAACCCAGGTTGTTTTCTGAATAGATCGGGCAAAGCTATCGCCTGCAAAAACAATGGGGTGCTGTACTCAAAGCCAAGGCTCAGAGGTACACAGAAGCTTGGGACAGCACCAGCACCTCCTTTGCCCCAGGAGCAGAGCTCGACCTTAAAAATTTAAAAAGGGGAAATACCAAAGGAAAAAGAAAGAAAATGAGCAAGAAACAGAAAATAACCTTGACCATAGAAAGGTACTATGGTGACAGGACAGAATGCCCATAGAAGAAATCTCAAAGAGTGAGATAAATTGGTCTTAGGATCCAAAGAGGCTTCTTGGATATGCTCATAAAAGATGTCAAAAGGCAAATAAGAGAGGTAGAAGAAAAAATGAGAAAAGAAATGAGAAGTATGTATGAGAGAGTCAAGAGTTTGGAAAAGAAAGGGAGAAAATTGTCTGAATAAAACAACTAAGTAGAATTAACCAAATAGAAAAAAGATATCAAAGGATAACTCAAGAAAATCACACATTAAAAATTAGAATAGGGTAAATGGAAGCTAATGACATTGTGAGACAGCAAGAATCAGTCAAACAAATACCTCTTTGGCAAAATAGAAGAGACCATTTAAAATTTTTAGATCTACCTGAAGACCATGACCAAAAAAAGAACCGAGATAGCATTCTCCCTGAAGTCATTAAGGAAAATTGCCCCAGTATTATAGAAATAGAAGGAAAAAAATTGACTGAAAAAATCTACTGATCACCTCAGGAAAGAGATCCCACAAGGAAATCCCCATGGAACATTGTTGTGAAACTCCAAAACTGCACTCTCAAGGAAAAAAATTACCAAAAGCTCTCAGACAAAAACAATTCAAATATCAAGAAGCAATAGTCAGGATTACCTAGAATCTGGCAGCTTCTATAATAAAGGATTGGAGGGCCTAGAATACCATATTCTGAAAGGCAAAGAGTCACCTAACAGTGGCTGGGGAGATCCAACCCAGACCTGTAGAATGGGTCTCCTTGTGTGAGAAGATGATACAAGGAGACTGAGAGGCAGTTGCTGTTCTTTGACCTCTCTCCTCTTCCCTCTGCCTCCAATTTATCTCATTGCCAGTCTGCAACACCTGTGTCAGTAAAGGCTGCACTGCAACTCCTTCAGATATTAGGATCCACAGCTGTGGAGGCTCTTGGAGAACTGACCTTAACATCTTAACAGCAAAGAGCCTGGTTTATAACCCAGAATTAACTACCCTGTGAGATTCCACATCATCTTTCCAGGAAGGTGATCGAATTTCAATGAAGTAAAAGATTTTCAATCATTTCTATTGAAAAAAAAAAAAAAAAACCCAACAAAAAAAACAGAACTAAATAGAAGATTTAATCTATAAACATAGGACTCAACAGAAGCATAGAAAGGTAAATAGGGGGAAATATATATATATTATTTATATAATATAAACTGTTTATATCCCTAGATGGAAAAATGATATCTATAATTCTTAAGGACTATATCTGCCACATGTACTGAGGGTGTGGTTGTGAATGGATTCTGATGTGATAACATCAAAGAAAAAAAGCATTAAGGGGTAGAGGAAATACCAAATTAAAAAGAAAGAAAATAAGCAAGAAACAGAAAATAATCTTGACCATAGAAAGGTACTATGGTGACAGGGCAGACCAAAACACAAGGAAAAAGAGTAAAGAGGAGGTATAATGGCACAATTAGTTCACTTGAAGAGGTGCAAAAGACCTATTACAATAGCAGGAAATAAAGGAGGGGTGAGTATTCTCTGAAGCTTGACCTTATCAGTTTTGGTTCTAAGAGGGAATAACTTAATCATTCAGTTGGGTATGGAAATTTATTAAACCTTATAAAGAAGTAGGAGGAGAATGAGGAAAAGAAAAAGGAGAGACAAGATAGAAGAGAAGACAGAAACACTAGGTGGAAAAAAAGATAAGAAAAGGGAGGAAGGGATGATAGATGATAATGTAATGGGAGGAGTGGGCTAAAGAAACACTACTAAGTAAAGGACAGAGGGGTGATAAGAGATAAGGTAGTGGGTGGAATGGGTAAAAAAACCACCACTATGGACAAGGTAGAAAGAGAGAACAAAAGTATAGGATGGAAGTAAATACAGAGCTGGTAATCCTAACAGTGAATGTGAATGGGATGAATTCTCCTTTAAAAAGGAAGCAAATAGCAGAGTGGATTAGAAAGCTGAATACTACAATATGTTGTTTACAAGAAATACGTTTGACACAGAGAAACACATACATAGCAAAGATAAAGGGCTAGAACAGAATTGATTATGCTTCAACTGAAGTAAAAAAAAAAAAAAGCAGGGGTAGTAATTCTGATCTCAGATAAAGCATAAGTAAAAAGAAATCTTATTAAAAGAGATAAGGAAGGAAAATATGTGCATGCACCAAGTGGTAAAGCAGGCAAATACCTATATTTTAAGCCAGTTACAAGAAGAAATAGGCAGCAAAACTATTCTAGTGGGGGACCTCAAACTTTCCCTCTCAGAATCAGACAAATCTAACCACAAAATAAACAAGAAAAAAATTAGAGAGGTTAATAGGATCCTAGGAAACCTAGATATGATAGACTTCTGGAGAAAGTTGGATAGAGACAGAAAGAAATACACATTTTGCTCAGGAATACATGGCATCTACACAAAAACTGACCATGTATGAAGGCATTAAAAACCTTACAATCAAATTCAAAAAGACAGAAATAATAAATGAATTCTTTTCAGACCACAATGCAATAAACATTATATTCAATAAAGGCCCAGAGAAAAATAGACTAAAATCCAATTGGAAATTAAATAATATATCTTTAAAGAATGAGTGTGTCAAATAACAAATCATAAAAACAATCCATAATTTCATTCAATGGAGTAATATGAGATGCAGCCAAAGCAGTTCTATATCTCTAAATAGCTATATTATTAAAATAGAGAAAGAAGAAATCAATGAATTAGGAATGCAACTAAAAAAGCTAGAAGGAGAAAAGATTTAAAAAATTAAAAACCCAATTGAATGTAAAATTAGAAATTCTGAAATTCAAAGAAAGGCAAAATTAATAAAACTAAGAGATGGTTTTATGAAAAAACTAACAAAATAGATAAATCTTTGGTTAATTTGATCAGAAAAAGAAAAAAAATTAACCAACATCAAAAATGAAAAGGGTGAATTTAAGACAAATGAAAAAGAAATTAAAGCAATAATTAGAAGCTATTTTGCTCAACTCCCTGGCAGCAGGTCTGATAATCTAACTGAAATGGATGAATATTTACAAAAATATAAATCTCCCAGATTAACAGAAGAGAAACTAAATTACTTAAATAGTCCCATTTTAGAAAAAGAAATTGAATAAGTAATTAATGAACTTCCTGAGAAAAAAATCTCCAAGGCCAGATGGATGCCCAAGTGAGTTCCATCAAACACCTTAAAAAAAAAAATTAATTCCAATACTATATAAACTATTTGGAAAAATAGGTAAAGAAAGAGTATTGCCAAATTCCTTCTATGACACAAATATATGGCAATGATACCCAAAACAGGAAGAGCCAAAATTTAGAAAAAAAATTACAGAGCATTCTCTAATGAATACTGATGCAAAATTTTAAAATAAAATGTTAAGAGATTACAGCAACTTATCTAAGTAGGATAACACACTATGACCAAGTAGGATTTATACCAGAAATGCAGGGCTGGTTCGATATCAGAAAAATTATGGCCATAATCGACCATATCAATAAAAAAACCCAACATAAATCATATGATAATCTCAATGGATGCAAAAAAAAGCTTTTGACAAAATACAGCACATTTTCATATTAAAAACACTAGAGAGTATAGAGATAAAGGAAGCTTTCCTTAAATAATAAGCAGTATCTATCTAAAACCTACAGCTAACATTATTTGTAATGCAGAGAAGCTAGATGCATTCTCACTAAGATCAAGGGTAAAACAAGGATGCCCATTATGACCAATATTATTCAACATTGTAATAGAAATGTAGGATTTAGCAATAAAAAAAGAAAAACAAATTAAAGGAATTAGACTAGGCAATGAAGAAATAAAACTATCCCTCTGCAGATGATTTGATGATATACTTAAAGAATCCTAGAAAATCATCCAAAAACCTACTGGAATAAATTCATAGTTTTAGGAAAGTTGTAGGATATAAAATAAACCCACACAAATCATCAACATTTCTATACATTACAGACAAAGCTCACCAGCAAAAGATAGAGAAGTTCCCTTTAAAATTACTGTAGACAAAACAAAATACTTGATAATCTAGCTGCTAAGACAAACCCAGGCAGTACATGAACACAATTATAAAACACTTCTTCACAAAAATAAAGACATATCTAAACAATGGAAAAATATCAACTGTTCATGGCTAGACTGAGCTAATATAATAAAAATGATAGTTCTGCCTAAATTGTCATACTTGTTCAGTGCCAAAACATTATTTTATAGAACCAGAAAAAAATAACAAAATTCATCTAGAAAAACTGAAAGGTCAAGAATATCAAGGGAACTAATGGAAGGTGAAAATGGATACATGATTTGGACATAAAAGATGATACTATAAACAAATTAGGAGAACAATAGTAAATTTACTTATATCTTTGGAAAAGGGAAGAATTTATGACCAAAGAAGAACTAGAGAATATTATGAAAAGTAAAATGGATAACTTTGATTACATTAAATTAAAAAGATTTTGCACAAACAAACCCAACAGAAACAAGATTAAAAGGGATTTGCAAAACTGGGGAAAAATCTTTATAGCCTGTGTTTCTGAAAAAGATCTCATTTCTAAAATATATAAAGAATTATAAGAATGCAAGTCATTTTCCAACTGTTAAACTGTCAAAGAATATGAAAAGATAATTGTCAGATGATGAAGCCATTTATAGTTACATGAAAAAATGATCTAAAGCACTATTGATCAAAGAAATGCTAATTAAAACAACTCTGAGGTATTACCTTACACCTTCA
Source organism: Sminthopsis crassicaudata (assembly GCF_048593235.1). NCBI lineage: Eukaryota > Metazoa > Chordata > Mammalia > Dasyuromorphia > Dasyuridae > Sminthopsis > Sminthopsis crassicaudata. Next base: position 130,001,958 of record NC_133620.1, on the reverse strand, counting down.
GATTAGCTAAATGACAGGAAAAGATAATGATAAATGTTGGAAGGGATGTAGGAACACTGGGACATTGCATTGCTGGGGGAGTTGTGAAATGATCCAACCATTCTGGATCCAACCAATCTGGAACTATGCCCAAAGGGCTATAAAACTGTGCATACCCTTGGCTCAGCAGTGCCATTACGGAGTCTGTATTCCAAGGAAATCATAAAGGAGGGAAAAGAATCCTCATGTGCAAAAGTGTTAGTAGCAGCTCTTTTTGTAGTAACAAAGACTTAGAAAATGAGTAGATACCCAATAATTGGAGAATAGCTAAACAACTTGGAATATATGAAGGTAATGAAATATTATTGTTCTATTAAAAATGACGAAAAAATTGATTTTAGAAAGGCTTGGAAAGATTTACATGACCTGATGCTGAGTGAAAAAAGCAGAACCAGGAATACATTGTATTTAGTAACAGCCAGATTGTACAATGATTAACTATGAAAGACTTGGTTCTTTTGAGTGGTTCAGTGATTCAAAGCAATCTCAAAAGACTTTGGACAGAAAATGCCATCTGCATTCAGAAAAAGAACTACCTTAGTGTGAATATAAATCAACACATATGCTATATTTACTTCTTTTTTTTTTTTTTAATCTGTCATGATTTTTCCCCTTTTTGCTCTGATTTTTCTCCCCCAACATGATTCATAAAGGAATTTATGCTAAAAACACAAATTAATTAATTTTTTTTTAAAAAAAGAAAGTTAAAATGTTATTTTAAAAAACTACTTAGTGCAGGGAATTAAAATTCAATATGAAAACAATATGATGAGGTCCAAGTGGGATGAAGCAAAGGACAAAAAGGGATGTTCATGTTTATGTTCATAAAGAAAATGTCATAGTTTTAGATCAAGCAAATAGAACAATTATGGGGAATGTAAAGAGCCAGGATATGGCCATTCTTCTGCATGACTGAAATAGAATGGAGGAGTAGGTAATAGAATTTGAAAAGATTTAAGTACCTACTATATGTTGAGCAAGTACAATGAATGAGACTTCCTACTTATAAAAAATTGACATTTTACTTTAGGAATCAGCTAACATATAAATCTCTATTTGTAGATATGTAAAAATATTAAATGAGATATATTTGTAAAATGCACTTGGTACAATGCTTAGCACATATTTGGCACTATGTAAATGCTTATTCACTCCCCTTTTCCTTTAAATATAACGCAACAAAATTAGTCATTTTATAATTTATAATTCCTTGAATACAGGTTTGTCACTCCTGTGCTGACTTCCTGTTGGCTAGTTTATACTAAAGAAATCAGTAATAAGACATAAGAAGATAGAGTTAACTGCTTGCAAAATTGAAGTAACATGCTCCCATACTGGAATTACTCAAAGAGGTTCTTAACAGCCATGTATTTGCACATTTGTAAATAATGAAAAAATAAAGCTTTTATTAAATGCTTACTACATGCAAAATGCCATAATAAATGGTGGAGACACAAATGGAAATGTAAGACAATACATGATTTCAAGGAGTTCAGATTGTAATGGCGAAGAAGTATTGCTATTCTTAAGGCTCTGGTATTTAGGGTATTTATATCAGGGGCTGTGACAAGATGGCAATCATAGTGGTAGTGTTGGTAGTTTAACGCTCTTGGAATAAACTCCCTCCTATCCTCCCCAAAGCATTCTGTTACTTGCTTATTTAGTGAGTGGCTAAATACCAGTACATTGCACCTCTAAATGTCATCCCAATAAATTTAGAAACATGTCATGCATGTGGACTATCATTGATCCCTCTTATATAGATGCTGACTTACCATAAAAGCTATCTATTTAGAGAGCATTTACTGCTAAATGGAAGGGAAGACATATATGTTCTGTGAGTTTTACCAAATTTACAGGTCCCTACATCCACAATCCACAGTGGCAATTGCATAATATGCTTATTCTAGATCTCCAGAATTAAGCTATCTAATTTTTTACAATAGTTTTGTTTGTTTGTTTGTTTTTACCCCCAATTGCATGTAAAAACAATTTTCAACATTTATTTTTTAAAATTTTGAGTTCCAATTTTTTTCCCTCACTCCCTTCCTCTGTCTTCTTCCTACTTCCTGAAGTGGTAAATAATGTAATATAGATTATACATTTGCAATCATTTAAAACATTTGCATATTAGTCATAATTGTGAAAGCTGTGAAAGAAACACAGAACAAAATAAAATTGAAAAAAAACTGCACCAAAAAAAATAAAGAAAGCAAAAAAAAAAAAAAGTATCCTTCAATTTGTTCTGAATCCATCAATCCTTTCTCTGAGATTGGGCAGCATTTTTCATGAAACCTATAGAACTGTGTTGGATTAGTGAATTGCTGAGAACATCCAACTCATTCATAGTTGACCATTGTATACTATGCTGCAGTTACTATGTGTAATGTTTTCTTGGTTCTATTCACTTCACTTTGAATCAGTTCATAAAAGTTTTTCAGGTTTTTCTGAAATAATACTGCTTGTCATTTTTTATAGAACAATAGTATTTTATCAAAATCATATGCAACAACTAGTTCAGTTATTTCCACAAAATGTTGCTACAAATATTTTTTTTACAAATTTTTTTCTCCCCTTTAAAAAAAAAATCTCTTTGGAATACAAATCTAGTATAGATATTTCTGGGTCTAAGGCTATGTACAGTTTTATAGCCCTTTGGGTACAGGTCCAAATTTCTCTCCAGAATGGTTGGATTTTAAATGATCAATTTATATCATTCATGTTTTTCCTAACTCTAAGATAATAAAGAGTAAAATCAGAGGCTTCTACATGAAGCTTTCCTAGCAGCCTTCCTTTCTGGTTTTGATCCCCAGAATGGCACATAAATATTTTGCCTCCTATGTATGTATCAGGAGAATAATTCATTTCTCAGTGGAGCAAAATGTAGTTTTCCTTAAAACAGACTTCTTTTGTCTTTCTTGCTTCTTTACTTTGCCTCTGTTTAAATGAAAAAGTCAGTGGAGAAGTGCTTTATTTTACAAGATGCGTTTAAGATACAGAATGATTTGCAGTGATTATACCTAATATCATATTTTTTCAGTTCATATCATGCAGTGTGTATGTGTGTAATGCTTTGATGCAGCTCATATTTGAATAAAATTGAAGAATGCTCCTAGAGAGAGGGCAGCAGATATTTTTAAAAAGAAGCCAGTGAAAGTAATTGCCCTGGGCTAAAAAGAAATTAAAATTATTATTTGTAAACTATCTTTCATAATTTCTGAAATATTGTCAGCATAAATATCTAGCCAATGGGGCAGCTAGATGGCGCAGTGGATAGAGCCCCAGCCTTGAATTCAGGAGGACCCAAGTTCAAATCTGGGCTCAGACACTTAACACTTCCTAGCTGTGTGACCCTGGGCAAGTCACTTAACCCCAGCCTCAGGAAAAAAAAAAATAATAATAATAATAATAAATATCTAGCCAACTAGCCATTGACCAAACTTACTGTCCCAAGATATGTAAAGACAATAGATCAGCAAATCAAAACTTTCAAGAAGGGAGGAAAATGAGGGCAAGAAAGATTCTGTGACTTGAGCAGGTTAACCAGATAGCAACTAGCAAAGCTAGGATCTTTCTATCCTTTTAGTGGGTGTGAGCCCCAAGAATAGGAAGGAAATATAATGTGGCACTTTGACTTCAATTTTTAAGTGAAATTCCAGGTCAGACATAAGCTTGAGAATCAGATTATTCCAGTTTTGTATTGAGTTTGAAGAAAACAAAATAAAACCTTTGTCATCCATTGGTTTGGGTTTGGGACTATTTCTTGCTGGGAAATTTTTATTTTCTAGGTTGAACTGATAGTATATCAAAATCGATAAAATCCTCCAAATATCCTCAAATACAACATCACAATCACTAACCAAGATCTCACATGATTGAGTGCTAACAAAACTCAATATTCAATTCTACACACTTAGTCTATTACATTCTCTATAGTCATGGGAAAAGCATATCAGACATGCTGATCAAATTGTAGCATCAGGATTAAGGAGTATCAGAACCAATGGTAGAAAGGACTTAGAGATACAAGAAACCAGAAAATAGAATGACTCAGAGTGGAACACTATTAAATATTTGGGTTGAGGGACAGGATTAACCTTATACAGCTTTTGTAGTGTGTGCCATATTGGTTTGATTATAGATGGTAGCTCTCTCTCCAAAACCTATTGAATAAAACCCGAGTGTAGGTCACTGTGTTCTTAGTAAAGAAATAAATAAAGTAGACCAAGAAGAATTAGTAGTGATACAAATAGATGAACCCCAATGCACAAAAGCAGACTGCAAAAAAAGGACTAAGGATGGCCTATTAATGAAAAGTATCTTAAAAGACATATGTTAGATGGTCATGTGAAATAAAGCACTAGTACCTCAGCTATATCCAAAAGAGCCAAGGAAAGGCTCTTAGAGAACCGATTTGATCCTCTATACCTGTGGAAGGATGCTAAAAATATGGATGAAGATAGCATAGAAAAGGCATTAAAAATGTAAAGTAACTTCAATTTGTTTTGATAGAGATGTAATTTCTGATCCAACAAGGCAAAATTTTAGTGTAATTTTTCTTTTTAGCTTTCTTTTCAATGACATGTGATTTAAATTTGACTGAAAAGGGGAACAGATTGTTGGGGCAATCCATATTCAAATTATGATGGTAATTATTCTACTTGACTGGTGGTACAAAGAAATCCATCTAATCATAGATGGTGTCATGAGATTATATTATGATTTCACAATAATAACATACTGCAGGAGTGTGGAATTACCTGCGTATATTTTGAGTGTGGCAGGGATGAGGAGGATAGGGGTTGACAGAATCTGAGATGGCAAAAGGGGACAGTTTGCTCTTACATGATCAATATAGAAGTATCAACTGTGATTATTTTACTGAAATTTAAAAATATTTCTAAACATTCTATTTTCTTAGAATACAAATAGACATACACTATAATTCCATAAAAGCAGTAAATCCATTATATTAATCTTAGCATCACAAAAATTATTTCTATCAGTCCATTAATACATTTTATTTCAAACATTAATCCTAATTAATTAATAAATTAATTTTGGCCCATAATTGTTCAAAGGTAATAGTGTTTAAAAGAAAAAAAAAAAAAAAGGAGCAAGGAAATCCTTCAGAAGTCCCCTGAATGGAGCCTTCAAAAGCATTCCTTGGATACAGGGAGAAGTGGTGCTCTGCAAGGGTTGAAGAAGGTATAATAACATCAGATCAAAGGAAATTACAGTAAACATGATCAGATTATCCAAAGGGTTATTTATTATATGAAATTAATGATCATTTGTCTTTCATACTTCAGTTGTGTTCTGCTTTAAGGAAGAAGAGCCAAATTGGTAATTTCATTGATACAGAGAATACCAGTGACTAAACCTTCTCTACCAAGAACAACTATTCTGCTGCTTATCATCTCAGAATGACAAAAAGACAAAGAAAAATTACTTGCCTTGTCCAGAATGACAGAAAAATACATCTTAGAAAAACTTGAACGAAACTTTTGTCATTTGAAGGCTCATTCTCTCAAATGGTAATTATGCTATAAAAGAAATCTATTACTACAATTTAAAAAATCACAGAATTTGAATTTTAAAATATTTATTATTTATGAAGTTTCTTGAACGTGAGCAGACTGCAGAAGATAACCGATGAAGCACTTCAAAGAAGAAGAGTAAAATCTGTCATCAAGGAATTTTATGATAGGAGGAGATATGTAGATCACATGGGAAGACCACTGAATGACAGGTAGATAGAATGCTCCATTAGAATCTTCATGATGTCAAAAAAAAAAGCTGAGGATGGACTCTGTCATGTTGGATGAACCCCTTTGATGGGTCAATATGAACAAAATCTTCATTGAATTGTCAAGCAAAAATGGGTTGCAATCTTTACCAGTGCAGCAAACTTCTAAATCATAAGTTCATGGATCAATTATATAGTCTTGTAGTAGTAGTTGCAATAGTGGTAGTGTTACTAATTAATAATAATTACTTTTAAATTACTTCAAAATATATTTTTTTAAAAAGTTGCAATAGACTTTAAAAACATTGCTTCATTCAGCCAACACAACTCTGTAAGATATATAGTATTATTACCCTCGTTTTAAAGAGCCAAAAAGGGGCTGAGGGAGGATTTTTAATTCAAATCCTCCTAGTTCCAAATCTAGTATTCTATCAATTGCACTATATAGCTGTTTCAATTTCAGTTTTAATGTTAGATGTTTTTGGAATTTACCTTCTCCCTGACTTTTTTTAAGTTTGTAATTAAAAGTTCAAATTTAAACCAGGTACTGACTTGATGAAGTTGAACACTTTATGTTTAATTTTCTATTGCTGTTTTAGAAAAAGTTACTAGGTAGGATTCTAACCAAGACAAGTGGGGAAGAGAGTAGACAGAAGATTGGTGTAATCAAGTGCAGTAAAACTATACAAAGAACTTGAAACTATAGACCAACACCAGAGAATTGGACATTTGACAAAGCTACCATAGGGAATCAATATGCAGATCAGTATGCAGTAGGGGGATTCCTCTTTCCTCTCCTGCCTTGTTCTTTTACTTCCTTTTGTTATACTGATATCTCATTTTAGTAGGAAGGCTACTATAGATTCTTAAAGAGTTGAGTAAAGTGAAGTACAAACTCCACATAGGCCAGCAAAAGGCCATGTATGTCTATGTTAAAATTGCATCTTGGTCTAGCCCTCTTAATCCCTATCCCCCATTTCTAGTCAGTATAATAAATAAATTTATAAGTAACCAGTATAAAGGGTCAATATCAAAAAGGTAGATTACAAAGGGCAATTAAAGTCAGGTACAACATGTACCAAAGATAAAAAGAGCATAATTTACAAAATACAACACGTTAACCAAAAATTGGATCTTGCAAATAATATGTGTTGAAAGTCTACTGTCAGGGTCCTCCAATTCAATGAAATGTGAATCTCAGTGAGCTCCAGGCATCTTCTATAAAACCAGAACACCAAAAACTACTGATAAGTTGGAATTGATGGGTATATTTAAATGACAATTTGGAAATTATTTGGCCAAATTCACTCAATCCATCACCTTTCCCCAGACTGCTGCCTTTTTTACTATCTGATCCCCTGTCCCCACACTGTCTGCCTTTATACCCTTTTCACTGCTTCCCCCTGTTTCTTTTGTGACTATCACCACAACATTCTCTTTACCTCTCTACTTGCACCCCACTTCCTGCTGCCATTGCCCCATTTCCTGATTTTATAAATTAATAAATAAATTTTATAAATTAATTATCAAATCAGGTTGTTGTCTGAGAACTGATCAAATCCAGCATAGAAAACTGGATCACAAGAAAGTTTGACTTCCAGGTAAGGAACTAATTTTATCAACAGCAACTCATGAGGATCATCTGTTATGATAGCCAGGCACTACATACCAAGATAAGATCAAAATGGGTCCATGATTTAGGCATAAAGAACGAGATCATAAATAAATTAGAGGAACAGAGAATAGTCTAACTCTCAGACTTGTGGAGGAGGAAGGAATTTGTGACCAAAGGAGAACTAGAGTTCATTATTGATCACAAAATAGAAAATTTTGATTACATCAAATTAAAAAACTTTTGTACAAACAAAATTAAAGCAAAGAAGGGAAGTAACAAACTGGGAAAACATTTTTACAGTTAAAGATTCTGATAAAGGCCTCATTTCCAAAATATATAGAGAACTGACCCTAATTTATAAGAAATCAAGCCATTCTCCAATTGATAAATGGTCAAAGGATATGAACAGACAATTTTCAGATGATGAAATTGAAATTATATCCACTCATATGAAAGAGTGTTCCAGATCACTACTGATCAGAGAAATGCAAATTAAGACAACTCTGAGATATCACTACACACTTGTCAGATTGGCTAAGATGACAGGAACAAATAATGATGAATGTTGGAGGGGATGTGGGAAAACTGGGACACTGATGCATTGTTGGTGGAGTTGTGAAAGAATCCAGCCATTCTGGAGAGCAATCTGGAATTATGCCCCAAAAGTTATCCAACTGTGCATACCCTTTGATCCAGCAGTGCTACTACTGGACTTATATCCCAAAGAAATACTAAAGAGCAGAAAGGGACCTGTATGTGCCAAAATGTTTGTGGCAGCCCTTTTTGTAGTGTCCAGAAACTGGATTGAATGGATGCCCATCAATTGGAGAATGGTTGGGTAAATTGTGGTGTATGAATGTTATGGAATATTATTTTGTGTAAGAAATGACCAGAAGGATGAATACAGTCTCTGTATTCATGTCTCTCTGGAGAGACTTACGTGAACTGATGCTGAGTGAAATGAGCAGAACCAGGAGATCATTATACATTTCAACAACATTACTGTATGAGGATGTATTCTGATGGAAGTGGATATCTTCAACATAGAGAAGATCAAATTCAGTTCCAGTTGATCAATGATGGACAGAAACAACTACACCCAGAGAAGGAACACTGGGAATTGAACGTAAATTGTTTGCATTTTTTTTTCGTCCCAGGTTATCTTTACCTTCTGAATCCAATTCTTCCTGTGCAACAAGAAATTCAGTTCTGCACACATATCTAGGATATACTATAACATATTTAATATGTATGGGACTGCCTGCCATCTAGAGGAGGAGGTAGAGGGAAGGAGGGAGAAATTTGGAACAGAAGAGAGTACAAGGGATAATGTTGTAAAAAATTACCTATGTATATGTACTGTCAAACAAAAATTATAATTATAAAATTAATTTAAAAACGAGAAGAAGAAAAAAAAGATAGAGAGGCACTGTTATCTCTGTTTATGGAGTGAGTAACTCATAGCGATGAAACCATGTCTTTGAATCTTAAAATTGATCTGAAAGAACACTTTCTGAAATTAGCTAATGGGGAGGTGGGAGTGGAGAAAAATATGGTTCTGTATTAAACTCATGCTCTCCACAAAGGCACATACATAGTATGTCACTAATATTCCTCTCTGGGAAGCACTGGCTCACTTGCTTATCATATAATTGTGTGCCAATTAGATCACTTATATTATTGATGCAAGGTGATGGAGAATCAGAGGACCCTATCTTAATTCAGGCTCTGACAGTGCCATAGTGCATACAGTGCTGGGTCTGGAGTCACTCATTTTTCTGAGTTAAATCTAGCCTCAGACACTTACTAACTGTGTGATCCTGGGCAAGTCATTTAACTCTGCTTCAGTTTCCTCATAATGGCAAACCACCCCAGCATCTTTGTCAAGAAAATCCCAAATGGTTTCGTGGAGAATCAGAATGACTAAAACAACTAAGCAATATAAGGAGGTATAGTTAGATTTCCCATCAAATGCCTTTTTAGCTCTAAATCTATGATTCCCCAAGCTAAAGCTCAAATGACATATATGGCAAATAGTTATTTGAAACAACTTCCTGAGGGCTTAGCTATAAAGGAATCAGTGACATATGGATTTTACCTTCTTGTGATATACTTGTGTTTTTCAAAATTATGAGAAATATACTTGGAAAGTTGTCTAGGCATTTTAATGACCAACCAAAAATGTGAAAAAGGAGTGACAGATCCTGACAAGTCCATAAACAAGGATGAGTTCCCCATATCCCTGTTTAATAAGGACCCTAATTAAAACTCCCTTGGGCATCAAAAAAACAGACAAAGAATCAATTTGTAGTGCTGCCAAATTCCAACAAGAAATTCATTTTGAGAAGGAAAAGCTTCCTTTCTTCCTGGAAAAGAGCCCAGCAACCAAAGGATGATAGAGTGAACTGAATATAATTAAAACAGATTTTGTTACAGAGGCAGCTGACACTGTAGTTTTGTGAACTGCAAAATATTGGGTTGCTCTCTATGGAAGAAAAAAAATTCTGACTGGGAAAGTCTAGATGTCCATTTTTTCAAAGAAATATAAACCAGTTTAAACCCCAGAGCCTATAAGTTCAGGAAGCCAATAGAGGTGAAGGCTGTAACTTAATAATGTGTGTGTTACCTCCTCTTATTATAAACAAGAATGTCTCCTAGAGAAGAATAGCCCAGAATTGGTGTATGAAGTAAGGAAACACATATGAACAGTGGAAGAATGGCAAAGCCAAGGGTTAGAGTTATGCAGAACACCATTAAGCCCCAAGACTTTTTAAGCCTTACAGGGTGCATATGGACCTAAAAGTAGCTACAGAAATACTTTAAAATTCCCTTTCATTTTTATGACATTTCTACCAAATTCTTCACTAATATAATATTTTAGGACCTATTTAATTAAGGATGATCATATATCTAGATCTTATTCTTTTTTTTTTGAAAGCATCAAACTAATGAGTATTGGGCTAGTGGGACATCAGCATTCACTCTGTGCCAAATTGGAGAAATATTAGTTCATCCAGGAAGAACTATAATATCTAGGACATGCAACAATTGGGAACGAGGAGGTGAAGATGGAAACCAAGAAAACAGAAACCGTATGATAATAGATAACTTCTCCAGTCCCTCCATTCCTCAGTAATTTCTGACTTCTATTTCCTGCCTTTCCATTCTGGACTTAATGATAGCTACCTTAAAAGATCAAGTATCATAGTTTTAGTATTTATACAGCCTTTAGAGATTATAAGTACTAATCTCTTCACTTTTACAGGTAAAAATAATGAAATCTAGACTGGGCTAATGATCTATCCAAGGTCACATAGGTAAAAAAAAATGTCTGAAGACGACTTTTGATCCAGGGCTTCCTAAGATTCACTATAGATTCAATTCCGCACTTTCATGAACTCTTGAATCCTTCATCCTCTTATTCTTTTGATGCTTCACCTTGACAAAACCTAGCCTTGGATTACTCCTATTATTTTCTGTCTCCATTCTATTCACATGCTATGTGGGCTGGATGAATCATAAATTAATGGTATCCAACATCAACTGTGACCACACTGCAATAAAGTAATCCTTTTATTCCTCTCTAATTTCCATCTCAATTTCTACAAAAGTATCTCTCAAATCTATCCTACATTTTCCACCTACGGTTTCTCAATTGTGGATTCTTCCTCACTTTACTAAGAAAATTAAGATCATTCTTCAAGAGTTCACTCTTCTCCCCTTCAAATATACAAATCAATGTATAATAGAAGTGACTTCAGCAGTCAACTGGTACCACTACACTTATAAAGAATTCCTACTTTAGCTTACCCAACAAATGTTTTTCTTTTTGAAGAACCTCAAGGAAAGGCAATCAACAACCTCTCAAGGCAGTCCATTCCACTTCTGAACAGATATTGTTAGGAATTGTTTCCCGATAGCCAGCTTAAATTTGTTTAGATTTCTACTTTCTAGGTTCAGAGAGAATCAGTCCATTTCCCACAAGACAGCTCTTCATATACTTATGAATATAATTATAATGTTCTCTTGAACATGACAAGCTGGTTCTCCAGGCTAAGCTGAGTGGCTTCTGTTACTATTCCTCATATGGCAGGGATTCATGGCTTCTCACAAATCTGGTCTTTTTCTGAACACTTTCTATGTTATCAATAGCCTTTTCCCACTCACCCCTCCTTTTCAATAGTTTTTGATAATTAGAATATATTTCTCTATGCTAGTATGTTATGGAAATGCATTTTTATTTTTTAAGTGCAGAATAAATATTTTTTAAAAAAAGAATACTTTTCTCCTTGAGAAAACCAATTTCAATCAAGATGTGCCCTCAATTCTATCCCCTCATTTTATACAAAGGCTGCCTCTTCAAATATCCCACTCTTTTTCTCCCTTTCACTTCTCTTAATATACTGATTTCTCCTTAACTGATTTAAAGAAACAAAAAATTCAATAGATCACATCATCCCCTCAAGTCATTATCTGTTTCTCAGCCAAACTAATAATGGAAAAAAAAACCAAACTATCTTCTTTATTATTTCTTCTTCTCTCCTTATCCTCCAGATGCCTTTGTAATCTGTCTACTGGCCTCATCACTCACCTAAAATTTCTCCATCTCAAGTTACCAAAAATCTCTTAATTAGCTAAAAATTAGTTGGTCTTTTCTCAGTCATCAGTCTTTTGTACTTTTTTTTGCTACATAAGGCACTATTTTCTATGCTCTCCTCCTGACTGCCATTCATAACATTACCTGCTATAGGTTCTCTTCCTACCTGTTTGGCTATTCCTTCTAACTCTCCTTTCTGGCTTATTATCCAAATTATGGTCTCTAATAGAAGATGTTTTCCAAGGCTCTGTTCTAGGTCCTCCTCTCCCCTTTCCTTCCCTTCTTTTCACACATCTATAAATCCAACCATGGTCTCACCTTTGTATTTCAATTCCATAATGTTAACATCTTGCTAGATATTGAAATTTGTGTTTTATAGACATATTAAAACAAATATTTTTAAAAGAACACATTATTCCCCTCTCCAACCATTTATCTTCCATAGTTTCCAATTTCTGCTGAAGGCACTACTTTTTTGCCCAATTTCCAATTTCAGCCTCATCCTGGACATCTCAATCTCACTCATCATCCCATATCTAGATAATTGCACTGACATGCTAATTAGTCTATCTCATGTCTCCTCCTACTCCAATCTCTCTAGTTCCTCACAAAATTACTATCCTTAAATAAGATTTGACCAGGAATTCTGTCAATACAAGAAACTCCAGTGAATCTTTAATGCCTCAGGATAAAATGTAAACTTCTCTCCTGAATATCTAAAGTTTTTTACATCCTGATTGTAGTTTTTTTTTTTCACCTCCTGCACTGCAAAAATAAACTTGATTTTATCTTTCATATTCAGGACTCCCACTCCTATAGAATCTCCTGCACTCCATGACCACCTTTCCCCAAAAGGACTATATGCTTTCTATCATGAATAGGGTGTGTCTCCTTGGGTTGCAGATATGGTCTAGTACATATGACTAGAAGGAAGGGTGCACTTTTCTGTGCTTTGATCTTGGTGGACCCCTTCAGATAAATAAAGGATTTTTTCCTGTCAACCTTTTTGTATTAATGGATTCCTTTGACAGTCAGATGATACCAATAGGCCCCTTCTCATAATAAGGTTTTTACTTGTATGAAATAAAATAAAATAAAATACATAGGATCATGAAGAAAACCAATGATCACACATACAACAATCATGGGCCAGATAAATGGTATAGAGGATGGAGCATAGGGCCTGGCATCAGACATCTTCCAGAGTTCGAATTCAACTTTAGATACTTACTTAGCTATGCAACTCTTGGCAATTCACATGACCCTGTTTGCCTCAGTTTCCCCATCTGTACAATGAGTTGGAGAAGGAAATGACAAACCAGTCTAGTATTTTTGCTAAGAAAGCCCCAAATGAGGTCACAAAGAGTTTGGCTTGACTCAGCAATAGCAACAAGAACAAAACAATTATCTTGAAATGCAGTTATTAAAGTGGGTTTGGTTTCCTAAGAAACTAATAAACACAGAGTTAAATATTAAATATTCTTAGTTTTTATTTTTGCTTCCTGAGATTATGTGAATTGTCATTGTTCTAATGATGCTCTTTCTTTTAATTTGAGAAGAGAGGTTTTTGCAGTTGTAAATAAAACCTTTTTTGGAAGACAGACATACAGAATAAAATAGAACAGAACTTTGGAGTTCAACCATTTAGTCCCTCCAATTTTCTTTCTTTCTTTTCTTAGGCAAGTGGAGTTAAGTGACTTGTCCAGAGTCACATAGCCAGGAAGTATTAAGTGTCTGAGATCATATTTGAACTTGGGTCCTCCTGACTTCAGAGTTGGTGCTCTCTCCACTGTGCCACTTAACTGCCCCAGTCTCTTCAATTTTCAAATTGAATACGTACTATATGTCAAGTACTTGAGGGAATGTAAAGAAATGTAGTTCTGGAAATCAGGTAATTTGCTATTTAATTGGGGATATACTGCACACACACACACACACACATACACACACACCATTATTATTTAAAAACCAGTCGTATAGGAGACTCCTAAAAACTTGGAGAATTTATTCTATCCATGCTAAGTAATGATAAATCTTAGATTAGAGATAATCACCCAACTGATTTCTTTCTTCCCAAAAGACTCACAAAAAATACAAATGTTGTCCTTCCCGTCTTCCTTTCAAGAAAGGAATACATAAAACTGAATTAAGAGACTAGATCAGGCAAGAGACCTCAAATGCAAAAGATCTGCAGTCTTTCAAATTAATCTCAATAGTTTAATTACTCCATGCAATACTAATCCAGTTGCCTACCAAAAAATTTTCACCTAAGTAAACTGTTCAACAGGACCCTTAAAGGAACAAAGTATTGTTTTTTTGATTGCTATGAAAAATGAAAACTAGTTACTACTATCTAAAGCAGGTCCTTTTGACATGTATACATGCATTTAAGTCTGTTTATGGATGTATGTGTTTATGCAGAGTGAGGAAGAGACTGGAAATGCTATTAAAGATTTTTAAAAGGTTAGAGCATTATATCTTGATATCTATAATTTGATGAAGGACAGATGTGGCTCGAAGAACACTAAGGAAGGCATATGGATTATAATAATGAACCTGACATGACTTTGCTCTCTTACTTTTCTGATTATAAAATGAAACCCCCAGAACACTGGTGTCAGAAGCAAGATATAAGTCCTATGCTATCTCACTAAGTCCAATGGGGAGATACTTGACCTATAGTATAATAGAATTCAATATACATAAAGAAGGCTGGTAATGTCGGTAATGAGGTTTCCTGGATTTAATTCACTCTCTTTTCTATTTTTTGACCTTTTCTCCATTCTACTATGCTTAGTTACTCTAGGGATGTTGCTCTCAATTTGAAAAAAAAAATGTTATAAAACAAATCACCTACTTCTGGAGCCATTTTCATGAATGATTTTTTTTTTCTTATAAAGAAAAATGTAAATGACACCTCTCCTTTTTCTGAAATAGAATTGCAACTTCTTTTTTCATTTGTTCATGAATGTAGAGATAATTTTTCATTAAAGGATTAAAAAAAAAACAAGTATTTCTTCTAAAGTCAGAGGATAATATCTTTTAACCTGATTGAGATTTCTGTAATTTATTTTAAATATCGAATTGTATCTTGTTGGATTTAGGAAATAACTCTGGAAAGCCATTTTATCTCTGTAAACCTCAAATTGAGCCTCACTTTTATAGTACAGGCTTCCTAATCAGACACCTATGAAGTCTGTTTTCCAGCACTAAGAAATCCCTTTTTTTCTCCACTAGAATCTTGAAATCCAGTGGAAACCAATTGCACTAAATAGTGCAAGGTACTGAGCCCATGTAACCGGGAGCAGAACTTCATTTCCCTTCAGGTAAGAGAGGTACTGTAATTGCTCCACCAAAGTTAATGGCTGAATTGGGGGGGAGATTAAAGCTAATGGTCTTTCCAAACAAGTCTTAATACCAGTAGTCCTCTAGGGAATGAAATAGCACACAGTTCAGAACTTCTCTATTTTTGCAAGCATCTGCTTTATTCCACTCAGTTCGGTAGGACAACAGCTAAAAAAATTGTGATTGAGTTTGTGAACTACAAATTAGGAGCATTCCTTTATATCAATATCTATATATCTACATCTATTCTGTATCTATACATTATTGGATAGGACGTATGATTTCACTGGGATAAGAAATTTCTGGTGAAGAAACTCCTCCTCCTAATGCAAACTGGCAATTATTCTGTCACTAATATTCTTAATGAGTTTCCATAGGGCATTTAGTAACAGGACAAGTCCTGGAAGCCAGTTCTTTATGCACTAGGCCAGATGAAACCCCCCCCTCTCTCCTTTGGACCCATTATTTCATCTGTGTGGGTGATCTCCCATTGTGGAAACACACATCAATGCAAATGATCAGTTCCTTAATAATACAGACCCTCAGATGTTTGTCTAGTAAACAGAGAAATGAAATGACTTGCCCAAAGTCATAAAGCTACTATATATTATAAGTGTGATCACTATATATGTCCCTTGCAATTTATCATCATATTTATGCACGTTTATATATGTGTAAGTATGTGTTTATATATCCTATACATACATTTTTTCTAATATATTGCCTATATATGCGTGTTTCTAAATGCATTGTCTTAGATCTAGTTTGCCCACCAGTCAAGACATCATCTTGTGATATCACTTATCTTCTTTGAAAATGAAGGACAAACAAAACATGTGTGTATTTGTATACTATAAATGTATGACATAAATGTGTATGTACAAAATATATATAGTGTTACACATTGATATGTGGTTATTACTTACTCTATGAGAATCAGAATAGATGAGTTATAAGAATTCAGGAAAAGGAAACATCAATTTTATAAGTTGGAAAAATGAGAAGAGAGTGAACATTTAAAGGCATTACAGTGTTACAAAATACTTATTATCTATATCTGGAGGCAAGTCACTTAACCCTGTTTGCCTCAGTTTCTGCATCTGCCAAATGAACTGGAGAAGGAAATGGCAAACCACTTCAGTATCTCTGCCAAGAAAAGCCCAAATGGGATTCACAGAGTGTGGAACATAACTGAAATGACTCAACAACAATAATAACAAAGTTCTATATGCTATGACTCAATGTTTGGGGCAATCACCTTTCTGACCCTCCATTTCCTCATCTCAGCACTTATTTTAGAGATTTCATTGTAAGAGCTTAATAAGTTCTTATTGGCTCACTTGACTATAAAATAGGAATAGCAATACCTATAGTACATAACTCAAAAGGTTGAAATAAGGATCAAATTTGATAATATATGTAAAGCACTTTGTAAACATTAGAGCACTATATAAATGTCAGCTATTACCATGATTATTAAGGATGGTTTATGTTATACACATCAACTCCTACTCTTAATAAAAGAGACACATTACCATAGTGCATGTTGCAAACAGTATGTGGAAATATCAGGAAAAAATGAAAAACAGACTTTGTGTGAGACTGGGGGTGGAGAGATTTTTTTTAGTGCCTTCTGTTAGTTCTTTGGTGAAAATAAGCAGTGAATAATGTAGAAATCACAATAGACAAGATGCAGCCAGTGGTGGTAACCATTCAGGAATGCAATGCAGTATATTTATAGAAAGATAAATTCATCTTTTACAAAGCTCAAGTTTAAAGAAAAATAAAGGAATAAGTTTATCTACTTATAATTCAGAAAGGGACACAAAAAGGGAAGTTCAAGGCTTGATTTTTTCCCCTAGCAAAATATCTACCCATATGGATTTAGAATTGAAAAAAGCCAAAAAGATCATACTGGAATATAAGATTAGCCCAGTACACTGACAGATCTGTGAAAAGCAATATGTAACACACTTATCACATTTCCTGCATTTTATGACTTTTCCTAGAATATTGCACAAAAGTCTATAATATGATAAAAGTATTTACTTAATCTATTGATTTAATTATTTGAAAGATAACTTCATAAAGTTCCTCTGGAGGAAAAATAACTCAAACCTAAAGAACCGACATTTTTCTTAACCAAGGAAGGAAAAGTTGGCATGGTTTTCTTTGCACAGGTAGCCAATTTACTCAGCACACAGAAATCAGTGGTCCCAAGGATTAAATGCTTAAGCATCTATCTGGTAGAGACCCACATAATCCCTGTAAAATCAGTACTAGATTTTAAGTATTGAACCAGGATATATCAATAAACTCTCTTACTTTCATTTTTATAAAATTCATGAAAAGTTGGAGATGTAAACAATGAAAATTTGGTAACTTTGGGGTTAGATAAATATAGATTATTGAAAAACCTAAGCAAAGAAAAGAAATAACATAAAATTTAAGAAAGGATATGGCCACTTGAAAAAGACACCAATGTATAAACTATTGGGATAGCTAGAGAAACAATATTAATATTTGGTTTTCTTAGACTATAGGATCAGATTTAACTTCTTTAATCTGTCTTTCAGATGATCTATAGCTTCTTTGGGAGAATGATAGTGCAATGATACCCCTTTTCAATGGAAAGTTCTCTTCCCCCTACCCCTCAACAACAACAACAACAAAAATGAATTAAAAATCACTATAACATGTCAAGAGATCATGTTGCTTAGTTACACTGGAAGTGATATTGAATTTCTTATGTTTGGAGATGGTGTGATTTCTGGAATTTTCAGTATATTCATATTGATCAAATTGATCCCCACATGAATAACTAGGTTAAATATCATTAAGAGCATGCAGTAAAAAGCAATACAATTAAGAGTGTAACATATTTCTGGTACCCTCTCATCCTAGAACCCTTCTGTATGATAAGAGAATTTTCCTAGAATTTCCACTTATGAAGGGAGCCCACATAAGGTATATCTTCATTTCCTGTATCCTCTGGAATTAGCAATCATGTCACAGGAACATTTTCATTCTGCAAAATGATTTTTGCTCCTGATGCTCACACCTTATCAGTACTTTTTGCTTCTAGTTATCCTTTGATTAAAGAGTGAAAAGGTCCCCTTTTAAGAATGACATCTGGGTCTATATCTCAAGGAAATCATAAGGAAGAAAAAGGATTCACATGTTGCAAAAA
The DNA here is from genome assembly GCF_048593235.1 of Sminthopsis crassicaudata. NCBI lineage: Eukaryota > Metazoa > Chordata > Mammalia > Dasyuromorphia > Dasyuridae > Sminthopsis > Sminthopsis crassicaudata. The sequence continues at coordinate 129,983,423 of NC_133620.1, read as the reverse complement.
TGTTTGTTGTGGCTCTTTTTGTGGTGGCAAAGAATTGGAAAGTGAGTAGATGCCCATCAATTGGGGAATGGCTAAATAAGTTATGGTATGTGAAAGTAATGGAAAATTTTTGTGTATAAAAAAATGATGAGCAAACTGATTTTAGAAAGGCTTGGAAAAATTTACATGAACTAATGCTGAGTGAAACAAATAAAAACAGGAAAACAGTGTATACAATAACTGCAAAATTATTCAATGAGCAATTATGAAAGACTTGGTTCTTCCCAGCAGTTTTGTGATTCAACACAGGGAGAACTACAGAGAATGAATGTAAATCAATACATGCTATGTTCACTTTTTTTCATTTTTCTTTTTTTTTTTTTTGCTTTTTCCTCTCCTGGTTTATCCTGTTTGTTCTGATTTTTCTCTCCCAACATGATTTATTAAAAAATATGTTTTTGAAAAAAATAAATATACATGTATAAGCAGAAAAACAAAGAAAACAAATTTTAAAAGAAGAAAAACATCCAAGCAAAGCATCTCTTCATCTTCTATCCAGTTATAATATGTATAAAATATTACATATATATATGTGTGTGTGTGTGTGTGTGTGTGTGTGTGTGTGTGTGTGTGTGTGTGTGTGTAATTATATATAAATTATATAAAATTTATTTCAAGGTCACTGGCCTTAAATTTTTTTAAAAAGAGAAAAAATTACATAAGTACATAAAAATTTTATAAAATATAAACATTGAATTTCATCATCATACCTTTTATGGTGTACCTTCTTTTCCTATCTCTCCCTTTCCACTTCCTTTTGCATGCTGTCTTCCCACAATCCAATATAAAGACCTTGAGGCGATTGTCTTTTTCTTTATATTTCCCTTGTGAAGGAGGGTGCTTGGCACTTCCTAGATGCTAAATCAATGTTTACTGATTGAGTAATCATAACATTAGACACTTATTTCCCTTACTAAATTTATAAGCAAGTCTTAAATTAGGAGAAAATGATATGTTTTGGGATTTAGTACTATTTTATTATTGATATAGATCTTAGTTAAATAGTTAAAATTTCCTTGAGAGCAAATTTTGTTTTCTGTTTTGATCTACTCATGTCCAACACCTAGCATATTGCTTTATAGGCTGTTGGTTGTGACCTTAGTTTATTGATTTATATAGGAAGCCACAAATGAGGAACCATTTGCTACCAATGAAAATTGGCAACCCCATCCCCCAATGTTAATAACTTGTTCTGCAAATTATGAAATCAGAGAGTTATCTGGGTTATTATAAAGTTAAGAGACTTGCCCAAGGTCACATATTATGTTTTTAACACAGAATAAGAGCTTGGGTCTCCTAGATTCCAATGGCATTTCTCTATCCACTGTCATGCTACTTTGTATACAATAACTCCTTGTTGAATTGAATTCTATTTAATTTAATATTTGATTTTATTTAACATTTGTAGGACAGTACAATCTGTATTTAAAAGTAGGAAGAAGAAAGATTCTAAATGCTTAAGAACATTTTTATTGGGTGAGGGTTGATATTTTTTTTTTAAAATGTCGCAATCATTATAACTGAAGAAGTACAGAAGAGAAATGCAATCCGCTTCTTTGATTTTCATGGCACGGAAGTCAACAATTTCATCAAAAATTTCTTAAACATTTCATATGACAGAAATTAGAAAAGGAATGAAAAATATGATTGTCAAGACACTATCAGTAATATTCAGAAGATTATAAAAATGACAACTACAAGATTAGAGAATAACAAGTGTCTAAATTTTTTTTAAATGGGCTTGCCAACTATAGGCCAAGTGACCTTGAAATAAATTCCTAGAATATTTCTATTATATATTCCTTTAAAAATGGTGAGTGAACATTAAGAAAGGTTAGTAATTACAAACTAAATAGTTACTAAACTGGTAGATTTGTATAATATTATAGGTCCAATTTATCTAGCTTTTACTTAATAAATCATACTACTCTTTTAGAGAAGAAAGACAGTAAAATCCAGCAAATTATACAATGGTAAGTGTTTGAACTTATACTGTTCAAAGTGGTCTATTGTAAATAGCTCCAGAGTTCTGTTCTTGGTACTATGCCATTCAGTATTTTTATCAAAGACACAAATTTTTAGGTGATACAGACTGGGGAAGGACAGCTAACGCACTGAATAACAGTCAGGATCCAAAAATAACTTGACGGTCTGGAGTTTGGTCGTGAATTTAATTAAAAGTATTGGTAAGTGTGACGTCTGATGTTTGTGTCCAAAAATCAATTTCCCAAGTACAGGAAGGAAGAGGAGTGGTTAGATACTAATTCAGCTGATAAAGATTTTGGGATGACTAAATATGAGTCAGTGCTGTGATAGATAAACAAATTAATATGATCTTGGACATGGCTAGTGTTGTAAATTAATCGGGAAATGATAGAATATGATATAAGAACATAATGGAATACTATTATGCCATTAAAATTATGAAAGGGATAGTTGCAGAGAAACTTGGTAAGATTTTTATGAAATGAAGAATAAAATAGCAGAATGAAGACAATATCACACTGGATAGTGCACTGAATCTTGAGTCAGGAAGATTTGATATTTATCAGCTATGTGACCCTGGGCAAGAAACAACTTCTGTCTGCCTCAGTTTGCTCAACTGTAAAATAGAGATAAGTACTTTAAAGTACTTTGCACAGTGTCTCCTACACAGTAAGCACTTAATTAATGCTTATTTATTTATTTTTATTATATAAAACTTAAGAACTGTGATCAATGCATTGGCTAACATGATTCCAGAAGACTGATGAAGCACGATAGTTTACTGACAGAGAAGTGATAGACCTGAGATATAGAATGAAAAACATATTTTTGGACATAGCCAAAAATAGATGCCATACAACTTTAGAAGACTCCACATTTTATACTTAAAGAAATGAGTAATGATGAAAATAGAATAAGGACAAAAGAAAGGACAGGAACACAAACTACATCTTCATTTCATGAGGTTTTACTCAAATAGATATTTGTTACAAGGATTTTCTTTTTCTTTTCTTTTCTTCTTTTTTTTTTTTCCAGGTGAGGGAAAGGGAGAAAAGGGGAGAAGAAATTAATTTTTTATTTTTAAAAAAAAAGACAGGTATAATTTCCAGGAATGAAGAGTTAATGATCTGTCATGAAATGTACCTATGTCCTGATTCATTTGGATAATAATTACGCAGAAGTAGATACATTATTCAGCTCTGTACTGCATATGTCCGTAGTGCTGGAACCAATTGCCTTTTCAATTAATTTTTTTTTATTAAATCTTTTTTATTTAACATATGGACGAATAATTTTTCAACATTTACCTTTGCATAGATTTGTGTTCTAAATTTTCCCTTCCTTCTCCCACCCTTTTCCTAGATGGCAAGTAATCCAATATATGTTATACATGCTAAAATATATGTTAAATCCAATAATTAAACATTTATACAATTATTTTGCTGCATAAGAAAAATCAGAACAAAAAGGAAAGAAAATGACTAAGAAAACAAAATTCAAGTGAACAACAACAAAGAGTGAGAATATTATGTTGTGATCCATACTCAGTTCCCATAGTCTTTTATCTGGGCTCTCTTCATCACAAAAACCCCAATTGCCTTTTTTAAAATAATGAGAGTTTCAATAATGTGATTTCAAAAAATATAATCACTTTAACAGATTCGTTATTTGTACTAATCAGTAAGTAGCTAATTACATCATGTCCAATTCTAAGAAGTTAAAGAAAAATTGTTGATAACTTAGACAGTGTCCACAAACGAGTAATCAAGATGATGAAAGGCCTTGAATTCAAGTTATGTGAGGATTGATTATGGAATGAGGATAATTTAGCTTGGACATGGGAAGACTCAGAAAACTATATATCACCATTTGATATCAAAGGCATAGACATGATCTGTTAGTGCTGGAGGGCAGATGTAGGAGCAATGGTTAGAAATTGAGGGACCCAATTTTAAGTTATGAATCAAGAAAAACTTCCTAAGAGGAGATGAAAAGAAAGTCTAGAGAAAACTGAAGGTATTCAAGAGGCTAGATGGTTGCTTGTTAATCTTGTTATACTATAATGGAGAGCCTAATGAAAGAAGTCTCAGAGGTAATCCTATGCAATCTGTACTGGCACAGGAATCCTCTTGGATTTTAGACATGTTATAAAAGAAAATTTCTAATAATCCTTAGTCCAATGTCTTATTGTGGTATGGAAATGTTCTTGGAGGCCAATGGAATCTAATTGTTCTAAGGTTCTATTTACTATGTTAGAAAGACTTCAATTATGGTTGTAACAACACACTAGGTGCATTCTGCAGATTAGCCTTGCTAAAAGCAGGCAAATAAATAATCACCAGTAGATGGTCATTTAGTGATAAATTCTTTGGTTGCGCAGTACATGGGACAAAGAAAAAAAAAAAATTAAAGTGGTTATATTCAGCTCCCTTCTAATTCTGCTCATGGTGACAAAATCCAAGAGACTAATAAAGATATTGGATATCAGCAGGAAAACAACAAAAGAATGAAGAGCAATGAATAGAAGTCAGAAAGAGGGAAGTTCCTAATTAGAATAATCTATAGTGGAATAGGCCGCCTTGAGAGATAGTCTTTTATTTATTTATTGGATTTTTTTAAGCATAGCCTGAATGATCATTTTATTTCTTTTTTTAAAGCTTTTTATTTTTCAAAACATATGCATGAATAATTTTTCAACACTGACCCTTGCAAATCCTGTGCTCCAAATTTCCCCCCCTTCCTTACCTCCTCCCCTAGACTGCAAATAATCCTATATATGTTAAACATCTGCAATTCTTTTATACATATTTCTACAATTATTGTACTGCACAAGAAAAATCAGATCAAAAAGGGAAAAAAATGAGAAAGAAAATAAAATGTAAGCAAACAACAACAAAAAGAATGAGAATGCTGTGTTGTGATCTACAGTCAGTTCCCACAGTCCTCTCTCTGGATGGAAATGACTCTCTTCATTACAAGACCACTGGATCTGGCCTGAATCATCTCATTGTTGAAGAGAGCCACATCCATTAGAATTGATCATCGTATAATCTTCTTGTTTCCATGTACAATGATCTCCTGGTTCTGTTCACTTCACTTAGCACTAGATGATCATTTGTTAGGAGCAAAATATTAATAATTATTTTGGGGGGCTTGAAATGGACAAAATGGCTACCATGGTGCCTTCTAACATTAATATTCTGTATGTGATGCAATAACTAAGAATGTTTGGGGTCAGAAAGAACTGAATTTGAATCCTGCTTCAAACACAAACCCACTATGGGAACCTGGACAAGGAATTTAACCTGTATCAGCTTCACCTCTGTCACCTGTAAAATGGAGAAAATAATAACTCTGAAGCTAAGGTACGAGATATACTTTGCAAACATTAAGGTTAGCTATTATGCTGCCTCCATTTTTAAATACTTGGAATGATCCACAAACTCCTTTCTGTCTCAGCATCCTACCATGTTACCCTAGTTACTATGATGATATGGAAGAACTGATGTCCCCAAGCAAGTTGATTATACTGATTCCTGTGTTAGCCTAACCAGAGCCACTTCAATGCTTGGATTTGGATCACAGGGTGAAGGAAATGATTGCACAACACTTATGATTTTGGAGAAAAATGGGCTATATATAGCAGAGAAACAAAGTTTCAGCTTCCTGACTTGTCAGGATGGTGCTCTGAATAGGTCTGAAAACTCTTTGGATCTCAGTTTTTTCATTGATAAAATTGAAGAATTTTAATAGCATCATGATTTGTTCTGCACCCTCCAGCCAATTCAGCTTAGCCCAGTCGCCGTCTTCTCAGTTATTGGAGATGCAAAGCAAATCCTGTCAATCAATTGGGAAGGCACGCTAACAGTAGAAAGCTGCTTCTTACTCTCTACTCTATCTAAACATATTTACATAACCTTGGGCCATCACCAGTCATCCCGACCTATGTCTTGCCTCTGCACTCTGATAACTCTGGAGGACAGCAAGAGGCTACTGATTTGTTCAGTTCTGCCTCACTTAAATCCAATTCACTTACAAGTCAAGACATCACCCTCTTGCTATCATTGACCTGCTTCGAAAATGAGTGTTGAACAATAGCAACAACCTATGAGTGAAGGCTTTTCCACCTGGGCTAGTTCCAACAACAAAATGAACAAAAATAAGAATTTAATCAAGTCTGATAACCTCGCTAGAGGCCTTAGGTCTGTTTCAAAACAAGACTATTCTTGGCTAAACTTTGCATGGGGCATGTTAAAGTAAAATTCAGGACGTAGGGAAATATGATTCCTGGGAAATAAACAAACAAAAATAAAAAATAAAAATGAAGTCATGATTATCTCATCTCAGGCAAGGGAAAACAGGGGCAGGACGAAAGCACAATATAATTAGCATGGCTGATGGAATTAGTGTAAGACATAATCCTCTTGAGCCAGCCCATGGGAAATCAATCCACTACTATGCTCTATGATTCCTCAACTGCATACTCAGATTCCTTGTGTCCATGAGCTTTTAACCCATTTACTGAACTGAAATAAACACATCTACATCTACTGATTCTGGATTTCTTCTTGGCAATGCAGTTAAAACAATGGTGTCATACATAACATATATATTTTAGCAGGTTCTGGTGAAAGATCAAAAGGCTACATGATTCTGGATTTAATTCCATGGATATCTGTGTAAAAATGTGAACAATGAAAATTAAATTAAATTTAAGGAATGGAGAAACTCCCCAGTAAAGCTCCTTTCAGGTATATAAGATATTTCTTTAGATATAATTGAGTTATTTAGATAGCTCTGAATTTTTGGAAGAAACTAGGCTGGTGAAAGGAGCACACCAAATTATCCAAACTAATGCATACATGGGAGGGAATCACTGAATCTTCCCCCATGTCTAGCTCTCCAGTCAGAAAGCTTTTTCCTTGACAGGGGGTACATGAGAGATGCAGATTAATTTTACATTATAAATCTGATATAATCCTTTGAAATGTAGTTTTCAATCAAGAAAAAAGATGTTTGTATTGCCAAGGGCTCAAAGTCCAGTTGCATAAGATTCACATAATTGGTTGGGACTAACTACTGAATTCTCTGTGATAATATGATAGATGAAGGTGACAAAAGACCGTTAGACAATTTCACAGAAAATGTGAGTCATTACCTCTTTTGCAATGGCCCACCTATGGAACTACTATAATTCAGGAAAATTATGTAAATTCCTGAGAGGCAATGGGACACTGAAAAGTGAAGAGGTGTCTAGACTGCTTGATTTCTCAAGGGCTTGGATACCAATTCTTTGCATTTTGTTGTTTTATTCATAGCAACCAATCTCAAAGTCCATTCGTATTAGACTCTCCTCATTAGTGGAGAAATACTACTCAAGTGCTCCCATTTATATTAAGTTGAATAAAACTTGTCTTCAACATTTAATTAGTCTAATGGAGTATTTTGGAACTCTAGATCTTTTTCCTTCTGCTAGAAAGATGTAGATATTAGTCAGATTCTGATGGCCCTAAGAGAGGGGAAACTACTAGATGGGCTCATAAGCTAACAGGGTTTGGAGAGAAAGCTCTAAGATTGAAGACAAATACATGGATCATGTGCTGGGCCTGAAGTTGAGGTGAGTTCAAGTCCTGTCTCAGATACTAGCTATATGAGTTTTGCCAAACACTGTCTGCTTCAGTTTCTTCTACTAAAAAATGAGTATCATAATAGCATCTACCTTCCAGGGATGGCTTGAAGATCAATGGACATATTTGTAAAGTACTTAGCTCAGTGATTGTAATGTAGGAGATGGCTATCTGAGATCTCTCAAATCTTATATCAAAACAGCACATCAAAACATTCCCTGACTATTCATTTCCCTGATATTATTTATTCTAATTTTTAAGGTTCCTTAATTGTCATATTTATTCTTTTGTAAATATGTAGATTAAAAATCCTCTAAATTATACATAAAATTCAATAAAATTTGTCCTATTTTCCAGTTTTCTTTTGGCCTTCAAGGTTTTTTTGTTGTTGTTGTTTTATTTCATGCAATTGAAAAATGTTTTAATATCCTCTTTAAATTTTTTTCTTATTGCTAGCTTTCTTCTCTCCCCTATCTTCCTGACCCAGTTAAAAGAATCCTCAATAAATATGCAGTCAAATAGAACAAATTCACATGTTGCTTACATTAAACATGTACTTCTTATTCTGCTTTCTGAATTGAACACCTCCCTGTCAGAAGGTACGTAATATGATTCATCATTGCTTCTCTAAAACTATGGCTAATCATTATATTGAACATAATAAAAGCTGTTAAAGCTGTTTTTTAATGATTCTTTTTACTTGGTTCTTTTCACTTCACTCTGCATTAGTTCATACAAGCATTCCTAGCTTTTTCTAAAATCATCTCTTTTGTCATTTCTTAGAGTACAGTAACATTCTATTACATGAATACATCATAATTGTTCAGCAGTTCTCCAAATGATGGTAATCTTCCTATTTCTCAATTCTGGCTATAATAAAAAGAGACACAATGAATATATATATATATATATATATATATATATATATGTGTGTGTGTGTGTGTGTGTGTGTGTGTGTGTGTGTGTGTGTATGTGTATATATATATACACATACAGAGAGAGAGAGAGATAAATATAGATATAGATATAGATATAGATGTGTGTGTGTGTGTGTGTGTGTGTGTGTGTGTGTGTGTGTGTGTGTGTCCTTTTCATCTTTCTTTGAATTCTTGGGGATATTGCTAGTTGAAACTATGTCTAAATTTCACTGACTTTTGGAGAATCATTCCAAATTGCTTTTCAGAATAGCTGAGTCAACTCTACTAAGAGTATGTCTGTTTTCTCAAAGACTCTCCAATTCGTTGGCTGTAGATGGATATCAGGTAGGTCAGAATTATTTTCAATTGCATTTCTCCAATTATTAATTATTAGGAGCATTTTTTTCATGTCTGGTGATGGTCTGAATTTCCTCCTTTGATAACTAACTTCATGACCTTTTGACCGTTCATCTAATGAAGAATGACTCATACTCCTGTATTTGAAATACTTCCTTATACATCTTGGAAATGAGAAATTGATTTCAAAGTCCCAGTTAAGAGTTTCTTTTCTAAATTGTAAATAATTGGTTTTGTTCATATAAAAACTTAATTTTGCATCATCAAAATTGTGCATTTTATGGTTCTTGAGCTTAGCTATCATTTGTTTAGTTGTGAACTTTCCCTTTATCCATAAGTGTAGAAGATAGTTCCTTCCTTGCCTCTTGAATATTTTTTTAATAATATAACCTTTTATATTTAGGCCATCTGGAGCTTATCTTGGTATACAGTATAAGATGTTAGTATATATCAGCTGTCCACAAACTTTTTAAACAGAGGAGCCCGTTCACTGTCCCTCAGACTGTGGGAGGACCAGACTATAGTAAAAACAAAAACTCACACTCTGTCTCTGCCCCTCAGCCCATTTGCCATAACCCAGAGGGCCACATAAACACCTCAGGCCATAGTTTGAGAACCCCTGGTATAAACCTTTTGCCTTTATAGTTTTCCCAGCAGTTTTTGTCAGATAATAAAACATTTCTTTAATAGTTTCAGTCTTTAGGTTTTTCAAACAATCTGCTGCTATATTCTTTTGTATTTGTTATATAATACCTCACAGCTATGTAACAGCACCAAAGGAATATTAGTATTATAATATGGGCTTTTGTTTCTAGAAAAAGTGATAAAGGATAATAAAGAAATTTCCAATTTTCAAATCCAATTTCACAATCAAAGAAATTTCACAATCCAATCTACACTTGTCCTTTTCGCGTTTAATTTTTATCCCAATTTGTTTTTAATCTAGATTTCCGGCCCCTTGAGGCAATTGGGGTTAAGTGACTTGCCCAGGGTCACACAGCTGGGAAGTGTTAAGTGTCTGAGATCACATTTGAACTCAGATCCTCCTGAGTTCATGGCTGGTACTCTACCTATTGTGCCACCTAGATGCCCCTAGATTTTTTTTAAAGCACAAAATCAAGTAAAAAAATACATTCCCTTAAAGACTTTTTTTCAATAGCATTTTCCCATTCACATATTAAAATTATAAAAAAAAATTGGTTGAGTACAAAATATTAAAATTGGTTAGTACAAACAGCTCGTTTTATGGTAGCAAAGAATTGGAAATTGAGGGGATGTTCATCAAATGGGAAATAGCTGAACGAATTGTGATATATGACTGTAAAATACTATTGTGCTATGTGAAATGAAGAGCAAAACCATTTGAAGAAAAACATGGATTTAAATTAATTGATACAAAGTAAAGTGAGCAGGACCAGGAGAACATTGTACATAGTTATGCCAATATTGTATGATGACTTAGCTAGACTCAGCAACAGTATAATTCAAGTCCCAAAGGACTCATGATAAAAAATGGTATCCACCTTCAGAGAAAAGCAAACAAATAGACAAAAAAATCCTAATGGAATCTGAATGCAGATAGATAGAATTATATTGTTTCTTATTTTTATTCTTGGTGAGAAGTTTTTGTTCTGTCTTCCAAAATATCACTAATATGGAAACATGCGTAATCTATATTAAATTGCTTGTCTTAGGAATCATGGAATGGGAAGGGGGAAAAAGAGAATTTGGAATACAATCTTTTTAAAATGAATGCCAAAAGTTGTTTTTAAATGTATATGGGAAAAAATAAAATATTTTAAAAATTCTTTCTGGGAATTATAGCAAATGTTCTTAAAGCTATTTTTACTGAATTGGGAAATATACTTAGAGAGGTTAAATAATTTGACCAAAGACATATAGGCAATGCACTATATAAACTAGTGGACTCAGAACTGGTACTTATCTATCAATCTCTCAGAATTAACAATTGGGGAAGCAGAAGGTATTCTCTGAGGGAATGGAAAATGACACAATTATAGTTCTAGAGGAGCAAGAAGGATTTGGATCATGGATCATTCATTTTTCAGAAGGAAAAAAAAACTATCACACTGAAAAAATCGTGCATCTGTGTGTGTGTGCATGGGCATGTATGTAATTCTATGTATTTTAAGATGGTACTGTTTTTTGATCTCTATAGACATGGCTGGAAATACAGGTAAAATCAATTTCTTGTAGATAGGGGAAAAATAGAATCCTTTTAAAATCATCATTTGTATTTGTGAAAGCTAGAGAAATAGTTTATATAAGTCACTTAGTACCAGAATTAGAAAGTATGGATTGATGGCATGGGATGGGGGAGATCAGGGAGGAGGAGAAGGATATTGCTATCACTCTAATTTGAAAAGAGGAAGAATTAAACAGTACAAAAAGTAGATCTCACTGAACTGATTATTGAAATAGTGAATTATTGAAATAAAAGGTTTTGTTTTATTAAAGTACGTTTCTCAATATGAGAACTGAAGAATATAAAATTATAAATGATCTAGAAAGAAGTTTAGAAAATTACTCTGCTAAAGGCCATTTTCCAAGTAAAATTTCTGGATGAAAAATTCTTGTTATGCTCAAAACATGGCAAATGTACATTAATATGCTATGATAAAAGCTACACCATTGAGCAGTTAACCAATGAAAATAAGCCAGAAACCATCTTTTCTGATACTTCAGTAAATCTTCATTCTTTTAGGCAACACCTACAGGGAAGCTAATTTGACTAGCACAATGATTATTCTAGAATCAGAAACAGAGTTGATACACATTTGTCATTGTTCCTAATGATGGCAGAAAAATGATCTTTGGATTGTGAGTAGGGCCACCTCCTAATAACACAGATTAAGTAGAAATTCACATAGTGTAAATTAAAGCCAGAAACACTAATAGGATGTAGAAAATCAGAATACAGAAGAGTTTTTCAGAATAAACTACTTGGAGGAGAGGAATATTGAGCAATCATTTGACAAAGTGAGTTCCAGGGGTGGAGCCAAGATTTTGTAGTAGTCAGGAAGATGCTCAAAGTCTCCCTGTTTCCCTTGAAAACCACATGAAACTAAACCTCTGAACAGTCTAATAGAATAAATCCGCTCTCCATCTCGAGATAGACTGAAAAAAATTCAACAAAGATCAGTCTCAGTGGGGTGAGCAGAGGGAGGGCTCAGCCCATCTCACACAGACTCTGGGAAAAGTTGAGAAAATCTTAATCACAGCAAATCAGCAACTGAGGAGCAAATCAGTAGAGGAGCAAATTGTTAAGGACCACACCCAAGTGTGAAGGGCAGGTCTATTCTCCGGAAGCCCCACAGCTGGGAAGGAATCTGAGTTAGCCTTTACTGGTCCAGACATTGCCTGTGATTGGGAATGAAATAAATCAGAGGCAAGAGGGAAGAGGAGGGAGGTCATAGAACATAGCTGCCTCTCAGTCTCCTTGTATCCTTATCATCCTCTCACAGGAAGGAATCTATTCTGCTGGTCAGAATTAGACCCCCAGCAGCCACTGGCAGGTGGCTCCCATAACAGCAAGTCAGTGGGGGAAGACAAAAACTGGGAAACCAGGTGGTTTCTGAACAAAGCAGGCAAAGCCACCCCTGCAAACACTAAGGGGTGTTGTGCTCAAAGCCAAGGCTTGGAGCTGCCATCATAAAAGTAAAAAAAAAAGAAAGAAAGAAAATGAGCAAGAAACAGAAGGGAACCTTGACAATAGAAAACTACTATGGTTTCAGGGCAGAACAAAACACATACTCAGAGGAGGCCAGAATGTCCTCAGAAGAAATCTCAGAGTGAGATAAATTGGTCTCAAGCCAAAAGAGACTTCTTGGAAATACTCATAAAGGACTTTAAAAGGCAAATAACTGAGGTAGAAGAAAAAATTAGAAAAGAAATGAAAAGCATGTATGAGAGAGTCAAGAGTTTGGAAAAGAAAGGAAAAAATTATCTGAGGAAAACAACTACTTAAACAGTAGTCAAATGGGAAAAGATACAAAGAATAACCAAAGAAAATCACACATTAAAAACTAGAACAGGGCAAATGGAAGCCCATGATTTTGTGAGACAGGAAAAATTGGTCAAACAAACTAAAAAGAATGGAAAAAAATGGAAGAAAATGTGAAACACCTCATTGGCAAAACAGACGCCCTGAAAATAGATCTGAAGAGAAATTTAAAAATTATTATCCTACCTGAAGGCCATGACCAAAAAATGAGCCTAGATAGCATTCTAGAAGAGATCATTAAGGAAATCTATCCCAGTGTTCTAGAAATATTAGGGGAAATACTGATTGAAAGAATCCATTGATCACCTTCAGAAAGACATGCCACAAGGAAAACCGCAAGGACCATTATTGTGAAACTCCAAAACTACACAATCTCAAGGAAAAAAAATGCTTCAAACTTCCAGACAAAAACAATTCGAATATCAAGGATTAACAGTCCTATCCAAGATCTGGCAGCTTCTACAATAATGGATTGGAGGCGGAATACCATATTCCACAAGGCAAAGGACCTGAGATTACAAACCAGAATTAGCTGCCCTGCAAGAATCGGCCTCATCTTTCAGGGGAGGGGATGGAGCTTCAATGAAGTAAGAGACTTTCAATCATTTCTATTGGAAAAAAAGAACTAAACAGAAAATTTAATGTACAAATACAGGAGACAGGAGAAACATAAAAAAGAAAGGAAGGGAAAATATGTATAATTAAAGGCTAAATTGTTTACAAAACTGGATAGGAAAACAGCATCTGTAACTCTTCCAAACTATATTTGACACTGGGGCTGCCAAAGAGGGGGCATCATTAGGACTAGGACTTTCATTTGTGGTTGTGAATGGACTTTAATGTGATGAAGTCAAAGAAAAAGACATTAAGGGGTGGGGAAAAGGTCTATCCTGAAAAGAAAAAAAGAGGAAGGGGGAGGCATAATGGGACTATTAGTTTACACCAAGAAGCTCAAAAATCCCATTTCAGTGGAGAGAAAGAGAGTAGGGGGATGAACATTGTCTGAAGCTTGATCTCACCAGTTTTGGCTCTAGGAGAGAATAACTTAATGATTCAGTTAGATATAGAAATTTATCTAAACTTATAAAGAAATAGGAGAAAGATGGAAAACAAAGGGAGGCACAGGATAGAAGGGAGGGCAGAAACACTAGGGTGAGAAGATGAGAGAAGGGGAAGGGTTGATAGACAATAAGATAGTAGGTGGAATAGGTTAAAAGCATTACTAAAAGAACAGGGGAAGGGTAGTGGGAGAAAAGGTAATAAGTAGGATGGGTAAAAAAAATCTAATAAGAGAAGGTGGAGGGATGATAGCAGATAAGGTAGTAGATGGGTAAAAAAAAAAAATACCACTAAGGACAGGGTAGAAAGAGTGAACGAGAATATATATTGGGGATAAAGTAGGATGGAAGGAAATACAGAGCTAGAAATCACAACTGATGAAAAGGGAAGCAAACAGCAGAGTGGTTTACTTTACATAACAGAATCCTATAACATGCCTTTTATAAGAAACACATTTAACACAATACATGCAAAGGTAAAAGGTTGGAACAGAATTTATTATGCTTCAGCTGAAGCAGGGGTGGCAATTCTGGTTTGAGGTAAAGCAAAAGTAAAAATGGATCTCATTAAAAGAGATAAGGAGGAAAAGTAAATCTTGATAAAGGGTATTATAAATAATGAAGCAGTAAGGATACTAAACGTGTATGCACCCAAATGATAGAGCAGACAAATTCCTAGAGAAGATAGAGCAGGCAAATTCCTAGAGAAGATTTTAAGTCAGTGAGCAGAAATAGTAAATGCTTCCTTTTCAGACCATAATATAATAAAAATTATATTCAATAAAGAGCCAGGGAAAGATTAAAAGCCAATTGGAATTTAAATAATCTAGTTTTAAAGAATTAGTGGGTCAAACAACAAAACACAGAAACAATCCATAATTTCATCCAAGAAAATGACAATAAGAAGACAACATAACAAAACCTAGAGAGTGCACCCAAAGCAGTTCTTAGGGGAAACTTTATATCCCTAAATGTCAGCATAAATAAAATAGAGAAAGAAGGAATTAATGAATTAGATATTCAACTAAAAAAGCTAGGAAAAAAAATTAAAAACTCCCAATTAAATACAAAATTAGAAATCTTGAAACTCAAAGGAGAGATTAATAAAATAGAAATTAAGAAAATTATTGAACTAATAAACAAAATTAAAAGTTGTTTTCATGAAAAAAATCCAACAAAATAGATAAACTATTGGTTAATTTGATCAAGAAAGAAAGAAAGAAAGAAAGAAAGAAAGAAAGAAAGAAAGAAAGAAAGAAAGAAAGAAAGAAAGAAAGAAAGAAAGAAAGAAAGAACCCAAATCACCAGCATCAAAAGTGAAAGATGAACTTAAGACTAATAAGAAAGTAAAGCAATAATTTTGCCCCACCTCTATGGCAGCAAGTCTGACAATCTAACAGAAATGAATGAATATTTACAAAAATATAAATTGCCCAGCTTAAAAGAAGAGAAAATAAAATACTTAAATAGTCCCTTTTTGGAAAAAGAAATTGAACAAGCATTAATCAACCCCCTAGGGAAAAAATCTCCAGGGCCAGATGAATTCACTAAGTGAATTATACTAAACATTTAAAGAACAATTAATTCCAATACTATGTAAATTATTTTAAAAAGTAGGTAAAAAACGAGTACTAAAAAATTCCTTCTATGGCGCAAATAAGGCACTGATACCTAAACCAGGAAGGGCCAAAACAGAGAAAGAAAATTAAAGACCAATCTCCCTAATGAATATTGATGAAAATTTTTTTTTTGTGGTGGGAAAGAATTGGAAAATGAGGGGATGCCCATTAATTGGGTTATAGATGAACAAGTTGTGGTCCATCAAAGTAATGGAATATTATTGTTTTATAAAAAATGATGAACAAATCGATTTTAGAAAGGCCTGGAAAGATTTACATGAAGTGATGCTGAGCAAAACAAGCAGAAACAAGGAAGGCATTGCACACAATAAAAGCAAGAATGTGAGATACCAACTATGAAAGTGTTGGTTCCTTTCAGTAGTTCAATGATCCAAAGCAATTCAAATAGACTTGGGACAGAAATTGCTATCTGCATTTAGAAAACCAACTAAGGATATTGAATGTAAATCAACACATGCTATGTTTGTGTGTGTATGTGGGGGGGGTTCTGTTTGTTTTTATTTTTAATTTTATCTCTCATAGTTTTTCCTTTTTGCTCTGATTTTTCTCTCCCAACATTATTCACAAATAAATATGTTTTAAAAATAAACTTACTATAATTAAAAAAAAAAAGTACTTTGACAAAGTAAGATCTGCATTAAGAAAGGAAAGTAGAAGAGCAATTCAGGTAAAGAATATGTTCAAAGGTTCTTCACCTTATATTGAAATGAATGAGTTAAGAGTGAAAGAATGACTTATGAGATATATGTTTTACTGTACTGTGACTCAAACAATCCAAACTATCCAAAGGAGGGTTACAATTTAAGCTACAGTAATAAGAGCATTGAATGACAGTCAATTGAATGCTAATCAGATAATAAAATAAAATGTTCTACTTATAGTTTAAGAGATCTGACACCAATAACTTTCATTACCTAACATTGAAATAACCTTTCACTGTCATCAAATTTGTCATCAATTAATGTGGATTAATGTAAAAAGTAATATTTTTGTGTTTTGATAGATATGTATTTTTATGGTACTAGTCTTTGTTCAGTCTCTGTAAACATAGCTGAAAACAAAGGCATGCATTCAGTTTTTATAGTAAAGACTAAAAGAACTTGTCCCGGATAGGAGATAGAAACTAATGAGGTTTTAAAATTGATCTAATAACCTTGACACAGTGGACAGAAAGTTAGCTTCATAACCAGGAAGACCTTGGGTTCCTATCTGGCTCTGGTACCTTTTGGCTGTGCTGCACCTTGGCTAGTCACTCATCTCAATGTTTTAGGCAATTTAGTGAGATTGTGGTTTGTGGAGTGTTAGGATTACTAGGTGAGAACTCAGGTTGTCTGGATAGTGACAAGGTGAGAATTCAGGTTGGACAATTACAAGGTGAGAACTCAGGTTGACTTGATAGAAGGAGCAAGCTCATTGGCTGAAGTGGTTCTTCCCAGAAGCCTTTGCATTATCCCACGCCCATTCTCTGGGAGGATAAAAGAGAGGACACCCAGAGATAGAAGAAGACTGCACTACATCTGGCTTGACGCAACTCTCTGCAGGAAGGGAAGTCACTTCTCTGGACAAGAGTTAACAGTAACTGCCTGGACACAACGGTTCACTACAGGAAGAAGAATCTGTATGAAAGATTTGAGTCGACACAGCAGATCTCTTCCTAGAGAGCGATCCGGCAGCTTCTGGAGACGACAGCTCGCTACAGTGGAGAAAATGGAGAAAAACCTAACATTTTGGTCAAAAAAATTTCCTCACTTTTGAATGGCTTATATTGATGAAATCACAGTTGCAATGCTTATTCTCATGTCATTTTGACCTGGTATTTCTCCCTAGTTAATTCCGTTAATCTGTTCATTCATTCAATATATTTAGTAAATAAAAAGCACTGGATCACATATTGTAGAGGAGATGAACAGGATAAGTAAACACCTGATGATAAAGAATAAGGTCTGGTCCAGGAGCAGGAAAGAAGTCAAAAATAAAGCTCTTTCCAGGGATGCCATGTGGTTTGAGATCATGAGTAAGACATTCCTTCTGTCATTTAAATGACTTCAAGTAACTATCCACAGCTATTATGAGTATCCTACTGTAGCCTGTTCTCCATATTTCTGTTGGAGAAGAATAGTACTGTTTTCTTTATACTTGGTGGGGCATTTTCCCTGACAGTAGAAGGTATAGTAAAAAGGTTTCTGTGAAGTGTTTGTAGAACTGCTTCCTCATCTTCCTCCTTTAATAATAGTGATTATGTGAGTGTCCATATCCTGCCATAGTGTTAACACCCATACATTATATATATAAAGGCATATGAGTACATGTACACACATATGTACATATGCATTGCATGGCATTATTTATACATGCACTAAGTTAAATTCTTCAGTATAGTAGCAATTTGTACTTAGGTTTTATACTTCCTTGGTATTTTACCACTGGTTGTGATTCAGATATAGAACCAGAATCCTTGTAGGTGACTTAGTTTATCAGTCTAGCAAGGACTTTCTGACTAAGTCACAATATTGAATTGTAAACTTACGAGGGCAGGAACAATGTGAGATCTCTTTATGCTATCTCCTACACTCTTGACTCAGCCAGGGCACTATACACACTTAATATTTAATAAATGTCTGTTGAATGATTAAGTAAAGTTTTTTTAAAGTAAAGAGTTTGTAGCAATTCAGGGTTGTATTGAACGTGTACTGCTATTGTTGCTATCAACAGGTCCATCTCTAGAAAATGTAAAAACAGTATGAAAATAGTTAAGAGCCAAACATTAGAAGTTTCAGGAGAATAGTGTCAATTAAAACCTTGCTTATCACCAACAATGCCTCTGTAATTTCCTTTCTCTCTGTAAGACATGAATCAGAACGTAAATGAGTTTGAAAGTACTCTTTTACACTGACCTAGTTTTAGAATTAATTATTAATTACATAAAAAGAATAAAAAGGGGAAAATTTATGGAAGGAATGAGTCTCACACTCATTTTTCCAAATGGAAAAAAAAAAGACATAATAAATACATGAGTAGTACTTTTGTTTAAAAATGACCCCTTAATATAATAATGTCACACTGTCAATAAAATCCTACTTATACCCCTGCTGAGATTTGAGGGATATAGAATTGTTTTGCTATTTTATCATGAGGTGATGTAACTGCCAGTATGGTAAGTAGTGTTATATTTAAATGCAGGGGGCAAGGACAACCCTAACAGCTGCAGAAGCCACCCAGCAAGATTTGCCTTGTCAGTGCCAGTGGGGGCTGCTATTCAGCAGCAGGGACAGTTAAATGAAAAGGTAAGAAATATGAATTTCATGCCCAAGTGCTTGTAACATCGTCAGGAAACCCTGCTGTTGCAGCCACTTGAGTCTAAAATCTACAGAGTTCACTGCCAGAAAAATGAAGGTCACTCACTGGCATTAAAACAGCCATGGTTCACATTTCAAAGTATCAAGGTCAATCAAATACTTCCTCACTGTTTTTATAGGTAACTGGACCA